>NC_056731.1:1138868103-1139130603 GCF_019279795.1 Protopterus annectens
TTTCAAAAAACTAGTAGTGTCATTAAGATAATTAACAAACTCAGTAAATTCTTCCAACGTACCCTTCCATAAGAAAAACAGATCGTCTATATAATGCCTATAAAATACTATACTATCTGTGTACCTATTGTTGTTTTCTAAATAGTTGTTCTCCCAGTGGGCCATGGTTAAATTTGCAAAGGCTGGTGCCACCCTTGCTCCCATGGCCACACCGGAAACTTGTTTATACAAGTTATCATTAAAACTAAAAAAATTATTATCCAAAATAAGCTCCATTAGCGTACATATAGTATTAACTTTAATATTACTAAAATTAGTAAATTTAGATAAATATTGCCTTAAGTAATCAACACCTATCTCAGAGTCAATACAAGTGTATAGAGACTGT
This sequence comes from Protopterus annectens, assembly GCF_019279795.1. Classification (NCBI taxonomy): domain Eukaryota; kingdom Metazoa; phylum Chordata; order Ceratodontiformes; family Protopteridae; genus Protopterus; species Protopterus annectens. The sequence goes on from NC_056731.1 coordinate 1,138,868,492, forward strand.
ACATCCAGAGATGCCATAACAATTTCAGATACTACAGGTTTAAAATCCCTGAGTTGTTCCAACAAATGCCAGGAATCCTTTAAATAATACCTAGAAGCCTGTACAATTGGATTCAGAATATAATCTAGCCATATCAAAATATTTTCTGTCTTGGACTTAGCTGCAGATATGATAGGCCTAAAAGGGGGTTTAACTAAATTCTTCTGTAGTTTTGGAATTCCAAACATACATCCTAACCGTGGAAATTCAACTGTAAAAAATTATAAGTTGTATAATCAATTTCACCCTGACTAAACATGTCAAACAAACAAGTGTCTAATCTTATAAAACTTTTTTGAATGTCCTGACTGTTTACTCTTTGATATGTCTGTACATCAAGCAAAAGATCTTCCATAGAGTCAATATATTGTTTGTTATCCATAATGACTATTTTACCCCCTTTATCCACCTTCATAACTCTTATCTCATTATTATCCTTAAGTTCCTTCAGGGCCAGAATTTCTGAATCATTCAAATTGTTATTTTCATTATTTCTTGGTATCTTCCTTATAGCTTCCTCACAAATATTTTGGAACACTTTTAATGTTCCAACAAGTGGGGGATTATATGTACTAGCCTTTTTGGGACCTTGGTGTACTGAATTACAACTTATGTCTTGTAAAATATATTTCAGGTTCAACTTCCTAAGGGTTAACCTGAAATCTATAATTGTTTTTGCCACATTAAAATTATTAGACGGTATAAAAGAAAAACCTTTTCGAAGTAAACTGGTGAGAGACTCTGAAATAGTAAGATGGGACAAATTATGTATTTGTATTTCATAATTGTTAACATTTGTCACATCTACCACCTCTTTCTGCTTCTCAACCTGCCTTTGGGTTTGTTCTGAACTACTTTGGACCAAGTGGGTGTCCTTTTGTTTCCTTGCTTGTCGACTAAAAAAGGCACCCCATTAGAAGCCCCTTCATTACAGTTGATATCATTATTATTCACATTAAAGTTAATATCAGGGCTTGAATTGTCTCCATTGTTTAAATTACTTGTTGTAGTTCCACAATTTTCACAATTCCCATTGCCAGATGAAGTGGCATTAATAGGCCCCCCACCCCCACCATTATTAGACCCATTGTCAGATGAATGTGAAACTTGTACAATTCTACAGTCATTATTACAATCATTATTATTGTTATTACTGAAAAAACGATTGTTTTCTGTCCTGAAATTAGAAGTCAAGCTATTTGTTGTATTATTTGCATAAGCTGTAATGTCGCTCTTGAATTTCTTTTGCTTCCTAGCGACAATCGTTGCTCTTTGTCTGTCCACTCTCGCTGTAATACCAGCATATAGATTAGATAATACTGAAAAACAAGAATAATTCTTGATTTTTTTATCTAAATCAGTTATTTGTAACTTGACAGTCTTTAACTGTTTGTCATAATGCCCAATCAATGTAGTGAGCATTCTCACCCCAAAGTCATTGAATAAATCCATTAGCTCAATGTAAAAATCGTCACCAACAGTTACTGAATTTGGAAATTTATTAAAGCGTAACCCCTGCGGAACACATTTTCTTTTGACACATTCAGAAAGATAACAAATCTCAATATCAAGAGTCACGTATCTAAAAGTTAGTTTTTCCAATTCGTAAATATTCTGTTTGCAATTTTTCTGGCTCTGAAAATCAGAGTCAGTGTCAGTACTTACGGAGTCCGTAATTTCCAAGTCCTGAATGTCCAAAAACGGATTAACGGACTCTTTAGAGATGTAATCCATCACACTATACAGACCAACGAAAGGCAATTCCTCCAAACCACCTCCACTTCCGTTATCCTGTGTGTCTGCAGTACCCGTTCGACTACGGGTGTTCTTGTTTTGAATTTCCCCACCAGATGATAAACTTACGGGTTGGGAAACTTTTTCAATCTCCTTTCGAATTGCTGTTTTAATAACAGTGGTGATATGCTCAGAAAACTGAGCGAAACCTTCAGGTGTCGGATGGATGGATAAATCCAGTAAGGCATCTTGTGACATACTGGACAAGCAAAAGGTTTGAAAACGCCAGATGTAGAGAAACAAAACGGACGTGAATGAACCAAGTAAACCAAGTAAACCACAAAAAGAACCAACGAATTCAGTCCAAATGCACTGCCAAATACGAGACACCAACCAGTTGTTTTAGCTCTTTCATTCACTTTAATTATACAGTGAACTTCCTCAGAAACAACTTCACCATCCTTCAACACTATTTAAATACTCCACCAATATAATAATTGATTAATTAATTACCTAATTACTTAATAAGATATTACAGCTACAACATTAGAAACTTGCTTAAAAAAAAAAAAAAAAAAAATATATATATATATATATATTAAACACATATATACAAAAAAATATATATACACATAAAAAATCTATCCACTTACCTTAACCCAGACCCTAAAACTAAGGTCCGTCACTATCGCACACTCACCTCACCCGCGCCCTAACCCTAACTCACTTAACCCGCCCTTAACCCCAAATTCTGTCACTATCACACAATCACTTCACCTGCGCCCTAACCCTAACTCACTTAACCCACCTCAAACCCTAACGACCGTCACAATCGCACACTTACCTGACCCATGCTCTAACCCGAATGTCCGCACAATCACACATCAGCGTTGGTGTCCTGTATGTTTTTCGGTATTATGAGATTCAGTATTATGAGTTTTCGGTATTTTGAGATTCAGGATTTTGAGCTTTAAGGATTTTGAAGTGAACCTATCTATATATATATATATATATATATATATATATATATATATACTTTTTTTTTTACAAATAAACAGATATTCACTACAGCACTAGCATTTCTCACTGGAAAAACCATTCCAGCAGTCCAGCTACATAAAATGTCAACATCAGCAGTCCTACAATACTATAATCCACAAAAATAATCCAACAAACTTGCAATAAAGTAAAGAATTCACATTACTGACTTAATAAAACAATTCTGAATAAGCTACAAGAGGGTCTCACCCAAACAAATAACTGGTGCCAGAAATATGGCCTCAAGCTAAATGCCAAAAAATGCATCATCATCCCCTTTGAGGAGAGTGATGTCCCCACAAATGATCACATTAATAACAATGTTGTAAGCATGCAAGTCATATGGTACTTGGGCACCCAGGTTGATAAATACCTGACTTTTGACCACCACGTTGTCTCCGTTGTAAGGAAAGCTTTTTACATGGCCCACTTCATTAGTAAGGGTATCTCATCCAGGGACAAGGAGGTCATAACATCCTTGTATTCTTCCTTTACAAGAGCCATTATTGAGTGCAATGCCCCTTTTGGCATGTGCCTCAGCAAAACACCCTGCCAAAAGAAAGACTACAACCATTTCTGACAAAAAAGGTCAAAGGACTAAGTTCACTTAGTTATCCAAACAGACTAAAAAGCTTCTTGCTTTCCTCTGTCTCTCACTGGCCCCTATAAATTTCATCATTGGCTTGCTTTCCAGGCTAAGAAAGATCCTGCCTTAAGAGACGTCCTCTACCTCAGAAATACTGGTTATACTTAAAACGCTCACTACAAAGACCACAGCCTTCACTGCAACATAAACAAGCCACGTTTTATGGACAGGTTCTTGACACAAAAACCTTCAACTTCTGTTAAAAACTCCTCTCATTATCAAACAATGTAGTTCAGCAACATGATGGCTGGATGGATAGCCATAAATGTAGTCCTTGGGTAAGTAACATAGCCTTCATCAAACCAGATGGAAAATCCACATACTAACCTTTCCCAGCTGGATGGCTAAGATCTAATATTGGTTACTCAAGTCTAGTTGCCCAAGAAGAGGGGCATGTTTAACTAAGAATTCCATTTGCAAAATTATATTCAGTATACATATTAAATCTCTCTCTCTTACACACACACACACACACACACACACACACACACACACACACACACACACACACACACACAAAGCCCCTACTTGTAAAACAGGCAACCTCAGTAATCACATGACACTCACTCACTGAATGAAATTGTCTGGAAGTCAAAATATCTGAAAAAAAAATCATAATAGAGATGGATTCATCCATGTAATTTCCAACCACCAAAAGGACCATCAATAAATCAACAAACAACTGCTCGGCAAAAAGTAAATCAATAAGAACACCATAAACTATAATGCTACATACTGGTGTAAACATATAACTTGCTTCAATCCCCAGGTTAATCCATACCAAAAGATTGTTTCAGAGCTTCAGCTATGTACAAACAGCTTTCTCCTAAAAACTTAACTCATTGATATTTGCCTTGCTGTAATTATAACTGTAAAAAAATGTTTTTAAGTTTATTCTGTACCTCAATGATTCTCACTGTTACGAGATGTAATCTCTGCCATATTGTATGGGTACTACATCCATAATTTGCTGTCTATCTCTCTCTCTCATGTATTGTATTATATGGTTTTGTGTTATTTTTGGAGCTTTTCTCCCTGGGCCTCCGCTGAAAATGGACCTGTGTCCAGTCGGTCTTTCCCGGTAAACAAATGTAAAATAAAATAAAATAAAAATAAACTTCCCTCCAATCTAAAGCCATTTGACATTCCAGCATTTTAATTTGTGCAGAAGTTACTCACAGACTGACGTTTACTGAGCTGTAATGCTGACCTTTGCTTTTGAAAAAAACAAATCCCCAGGCTTTGTCAATAACTCAAAGTGTAGAGAGGATTATTTATTTATTATATATTTATTTATTTTTGGAAAACATCTTTAAAACTGTTAAACTGATTATACACCCAGAAACACAGAAAAGTTATTGTGATTATGTAAACCACAAACTGCTGCAAGAAATCAAAGTCACATTAGCACTCTATACTTATGTCCAAACAGATTAATCATACCGGTCAATTCCAAAAGAAGTAAAGTAGCTTAATAAGAAGGTTATTTGCAAGGTTACATGGCAGTTTATATTGGAAATAAGCAGAGATATTAAAAAGGCTCTGTTTTTCATAATTATGCCGAAAAGTCTTCCAAGGTAAATACAACTTCTGATTTAGTATGGAACCATACCTCAACCTTAGAGCAAGAAATCTGGACAAAGCGAAAAATAAAAGTGGGACACAGGCCCAAAAATAGTTATGCATCACAGACACCGTTGAAACACCTGTAGCTGCAAACATTATACATCACTTATAATCTTTCTATCCCATCATTGTCAGTTAAACATGATGTGGCTCATTCAGTCCTGCCTTCTTTTGCATCAAAGAAAACCATGCTTTGAAATGACAAATCCATTAAAAATAATACATAAAACACATTGCATCCAAATCCTGCAACTTCCTACCTGCAAACAACCACAGAGCTTTCACTGAAACTAGGGTTGCTTGTTTCCCCAGAATGACAGCTCTCCCTAATTAAGTCAAATGGTATACAATCCACCAGTATCTGGACTACCTGAAATAAATTAAATTATGGCATGTAAATTGAAAGTACACTTTGTTTAATTAAACTATATTTCTAAGCCCACTTATTGTATTTTTTCAGTAACATCTAATATCCATTTCCAGGTCACTTTACAAGACATTGGCAGTGGTAGACTTGGCATCCTTCAGAACCCCACAGGCCCACACTAATGCATTGTCCATTAAATGTAAATATCCATCCACTGTAAATGGCAAGAAGCTATGTCTTAAAAAATCTACTTCTGGCATGCATACCCAAGTATTAGGTTTTGAAACAAAGAAACATATTCTCCACAGTCCGTAAGTCTCTGTCTTTAATAATCATCTACTGTTGCAGCACTCCCAACACATAAGCACACACATACACACTAAAATCCCCAACATTTAAAAAATGACATTGTGCCCACTTGATTTGCCAGTATTGATGATCCGCCAAAGCTATGCTTACTGTTGTCCAATTTACTACTGCTTAGAACCCACCAATGAAAAAACAGTACTAGGTGCTTTTTTGTTTGTCTGAAAAAACAATACAACTTTGTATGCTACAGTCCCACATAGTCAGTCCACTACTGACCCATTAACCCTAGGCTGCTGTCTCATTCTTACTCCCTGGAACTGCATTACCTTGGATGACTACTTTTATTTCCTAAGCAAAAGACACAAATTGGAAGATGAGGCAAAAATCTAGACATTCTTTGAAAATCCATACAGTTAAGAGATATGTGTTCATGTTCAATACAACACTCTCCCTGTCAGGAAAGCCACAATTTAATGTAAGTGTACTCTTAATGTATGATGTATTTGTGAGCTAACTTGTTTGTGTTCAGTAGGTAGACTGATCATTGTTAGCCTCTTTGTGCATGCATATCTCTCTGTTATGCACACATATACACACATACACGCACTCTTCTTCTACTTTCACGCACACAATTCTGCTTTCATGCATGCACTCACTCCATACTTACCTATTAACAGAGGTAATTGCTGTCCTTTTCAAAGGCAACAGCAGCAAATCCAAACATGAGTTCCTCTTCAGCGAGAACACACACACACACACACACACACACACACACACACACACACACACACACACACACACTGATTGTTCGGTGCAAAATAATGGTGTAAAACACACTGACCCTTTTTTGGCTCAAAAACAAAACTAGAAGGGTGCTTTGGCACATGCGCACACCGACATTAGCATTACAGGTCACAGGAGTGAAAAACACAAAACAAAAAAAGTGTTTTGGGGCATGCGTACATCAATGTTGCAGTTAGAGGTTGAAGGCCGCATGCAAGAGCTCTGAGGGCCGCATGCGGCCTGTGGGCCGCAGGTTGGACACGTCTATATTAGAGCAAGTGCTAGTTACAGGGATGCTTAAAGGTAAGATGAAAAAAAATGGTTTATCCTAAACACTGCAGTGTGCACTAAATAAGTTAGATGTGAAAGTAGGTAAAGGAAGTAGTGGAAAGATAGTTACTGAGGAAGAAATAAAACAATGACAATTTTGAAATAGGAAAATAATACAAAAAAAGGGATAATTTATTTGCTGCCTCTTTATCTGTAAATAACCTTAAATGATCTAAGAAAGCCTTTTGTATTCAAATGGTGTAAATAGCTACAAAGTGTTTAAATGATATTAGTCTTATCAGTTTCGAGAAAAAAAGAAGTTTTGGTTTTGTGTGTGAAGGTGTTGTGTCAAAATCTAGTATAGGAAAGCATTGTGATGTGCCTATTACAAGGAAAGAAGAAGAGGTAGCACCATATTTGAGCAAACTAATAAAAGAAGGAAAAATAATAAGAATTAAAGAATAAGGAAGGTAAATAAATAAGAGAAAAATATAGAGTAAAGTAATAAAGGTAAAAAAATTTAATAATGAAGATAATGAGTATTTAGAACAAAAATAACTATGAATTGAATGAAATTTTACAAGATATTAACATGAATTCTGCAACAGGACTGGATGTAATTGAATATGGTATGTATAAAGAAATGAAAGAGTGGCAAAAATAATTTTTATAGATGTTATGAATGAATAATCAGAAACTGGAATTAAAGAGAAATATATATGTACAAGAGTTATAAAATTTATATTTAAAAAAGCAAATAAAGAGGAGATAAAATTTGGAGACCTGTAACATTGAATAATATGGATTATAAAATTTTCATGAGAATAATAACAAAAAGGTTACAAAATAAAAAAAATGGATAGAATATATGACCAAAATGTATTCAGTAGAAAAGAAAGTCATGAGTTATTATGGATAATAAGAGAAATAATTGATGATATAAATAAAAATGTATAAGCAAAGGTTATGATATAAGTAAGGGATATAAGCCTATGATAATATACAATATAAATCATTATGGGAAAACTTTGCAGGCATGTAATGTAAGCAAAAAAATATTACAAGTAATAAAATCAGTTTATGAAAGAACTATGTGAAACTAAATGTAAATGGCTGGATTAGGGAAGAAATAAAAACAGAATGTGGAATAAAGCAGGACTGCCAAGCTTGTAGTGTAATTTTCTCATTAGTTATGAATGTAGTAGTGAAGGAAATTAATAAAATGTCAAGTAGAGGTGGATACAAAATGATGAAGGAAGTACAATTGTCAATAAGGTATAATTATGCGGATGATATTGTACTGATTATTAAAAATAATTTATGGATGGAAGAAGTAACTGAAAATTAGGTATACATTTAAAAAAATTGGTTTAAGTACAAATAAAGAGAAAAGCAAAGCATTTAGTTTTGAAGGTATGATAGGAGGTATTGAGTGCAATGAAAAATATATAGATATTGCTATACTCTTCCCTCATCAGGCCAATAATTGAAAACAACATCCCTTTTGGTATGTACCTTTCCAAGTACCTGCAGTAATTGGAGAAACCACAAAGGTTCCTCACAAGGAAAATTCAATGTCTTCAGCATCTGTCCTGTGGGGATCATCTGATCTCACTGTCACTTTATTCTGTTTCATACAGACTACTCAGAGGTGATCTCTGCCTTGCATACAAGGCAATCTCTGACCCTGCTTTATTGGAAATGCTGCATATCCCTAAGTCAAATGGCACATGGATTACTTGCACTAAAGACCTTAACCTGGTATGTGACATTAATAAAACATGCTGGAGGGACAGATTTGTCTTCCAGAGGTTACCACACCTTTGGAACAGACTCCCATTTCATGTCAGAGTACCTCTTTGGCCCTCTTCAAACACAATCTGGATGGTTGGATGGGTGACTGCAAATTTACCCTGGGGTTTTCACCTGTGTTCCTCTTGAACAGGGGCAATAGGTGCCGATCATGGAAATAAGGGTAAGAACTTAGCTAGGCTTGTAAAGGTCTAGGGCCATTAGCCTAGCAACTTCCTATGATCCTATAATCCTATGTTAATTAATAATAAGTAAATAAAAGTATGAATTTAAATATATTGAAGGCAGGAAGGGTGACAGTGGTATATATGATATTAAAATGTTTATAAGGTAATTATGTTATATTCTGCAACAAATATGGTAGAAAGAGGGGAGGTTTTGATAAAATTAAAAACTATGCATATATTTATTTTGATGTAATAGTGGTAGGAGATTTTAATTGTATCTTATGAAAAATGAAAGGTAAAATAGGTACAAATGTTAAGAAATGTCAAGAAATGATTAAAGAGAGAATTAAGGGAGGACATACAAGAGTATTCATATATAAGACACTTTATAATAAACAGAAATAAATAAAATTTTACATCTAAGTACTTTTAAATGAGTTATGGAATGGAGCACTTATTGTAAGTGCTTCAGATTATGTGATTATAAGCAGTGTATTTGGGGAAGAAGAGAATAATATCAAATAGTAAAGGGTAAGGGAAGGAAATAATGGATTACAAAGAAGTGCAAAAGGGTATTATAATTAGAGCTTGCTACATCCAGGGTAACCTCTGTCCTACAGTTATCCAAAAGATTATGGTAAGAAGTAAACATCATAGCAGGTATGGCCCCCTGTAAAGAAACCTTTACTCAAGGCTACACACCTTACCAACAAACCATTTCTCTGCAGCAGACTTCCTCAAGGCACTCTCCAACTCACAAAAGAACCACCCCCCCCAAAATGCATACTACCATTTTACTTCAGCAGAATAAGAGCTAAACAGGTTCACCCATTGCTGGAGCGACTACATCTTGACTCTCCTACTGGCTCAGATAATCTCTGCCACGGTTTATATACCATTGCAAAAAAGTCATACTCAGCTCTGTATCTCACTTATATAACCTTTGTCTAACAACGAACAGAATGCCCACCTTCTGAAAATTTGCTTACAGTAGACCAGTGCCAAAAATTTCAAAACCAACCAGTACCAATAATTTCAGACCAATATCAATATTGCCCACATTGGGCAAAATTCTAGAAAAAATTACTAGTGAGCAACCCATCACCCATCACATAAAATATCACTTATTCTGTGATATACAACATAATATATGGCTCAGGAGAAGCTCTCTGACTGCTCTTCAACCATGAAGGATACCTAACAAATGCAGTCTTCATTGATTTACCTTAGGCCATTGACATGGCTGACCTCTGCATCACACCAGTTCACCTATTGGACATTGGAATCAATTTACAGGCACAATAGTTCTATGCTTTTTCCATTGTATAACTTCTGACATTAACTCAAACAATGTATACAAGAAAAGTGCAAATGTAATGTAATAAGACAGGTCATGTCACATAACTCGTCAAACCTCCTATTGCATCTTCTCAGAACAATCCTCACTAACACATAATACAACAAACACCTTGTAAATATGTAAGATAATTCTTAACCTCTACTAACCCCTCCTATATTTACTTTCTTAACATTGGACTCCCATATACCTTATTGGTTTTGCTCTAGTTGCTGTCCTCTTTCATTTGATAAACTAACAAGTTTGCTTCACCTCTGCTTATACCACAGTTTTTTTGATTAAATGTACTGCTATTGTAATGAATTTATGTATAATGTACTAGAACTCATTGCTGTAACACTGGTTATCTTGCATTTGCATTATATTGCATTTTCTGTTTGTGTTGTAGTAATTGTACTTTTTTCTAATATTCATTGCATCTATGCTGGGCCTATAATTGGCCATACCTGATACGTACTCTACCCCAATAAACACATGTAAATAAAATAAAATTGGAGATAAAGATTCATCAAGAATGGCCAATGAAAAGTTAAGAAGGGAATACATGGACTGCCACAGAGAAGGATTACAGTGGCAGAAATGTAGAGTGTATTGAGATTAGTTAATAAAAATTCTGTTCAGTAGAAAATGGTTTAGATTATAATAATAATAATAATAATAAAAAGTATGAATGAGATGAGTAAAGTGTATTTTTGGAAGTATTAAATGAATGGATGGAAGGCAGAATAAAAATAAAGATACTTGTAGAATAATTATTAAAGTTATATGGGAAAAGGGGGAAATGTTTGGAGAAATGGTGACCAATAGCTCAGAGTAATGCAAATTAATATTTTATGACAATTATCCAGTTTAGAACAAAGATAATGATTGAAATGGTGAATGAACGCTTTTATAGGATAAAAAGAATAGAAGTGAAGAAAATGTTGATTATAATAAATGACATTTTGCATGGTGTTTTATAGGAAATGAAGGAGGTAAATAGTGCTGCGATATTAGAAAAGCATATAGTAGAGTTAATCATGAACAGACATCAACTATATTTGAATGTAATAGCTTTGGCTTAAAATAAGGAAAGCATTTTAGCATTTATAAGACAAACCGGAGCTACTAGTGGTAGTAAAGATAAGAAGACCATTGAGGCAGAGATGGTTAATGTGCAGAGTTCTTTTTAGTTTAATTATGAGTGCTGTTGTTAAAAAATTAAAGAAAAATTGGAAGAAGAAAGGTGGGTCATAGTTAACTCAGAGAAGCAACCTTTTGTCCACACTGTATGCAGATGATATAATGCAACTAGGAAAAAATAAAGGATGGATAAGGGACATTATTCTACAAATAGCAGAAACCCTCGGAATTAGGGCATTAAGTCAACAAAAATAAAAGTAGAGGTTTCAAAGAACAGATGGGGATATCAGTAATTTATTTTAAATGAAGCTGAATTTCAAGTGCTTGAACTACCTTATGGTAAAACTGAAAATATTGAGAAGAAATAAAACAGGACATTTAATAAAGTAAGTTGTTAATATCTCGAAGACGCTTAAAGCTTTGATTGAAAAGAAGGAGTACTAAGTTAATGAAATATTATGAGTATTATGATCTGTTTTGATGAGGTTCATAATTAATTCAAAGCAACAAGCTTTAATACTCACAGTGCTTTGTCAGTCAGTCTAAAATACTCCATAGATAAGTTGTTCCAATGCACTTCATTGTATCACATGACCTAGACAAATTATTGAAAGCAACAGTTTATGGAGTATGTTTTAGATTTCCTGCAGAAGCACTAAGTGTGAAAGGTTGCTGCGTTGAACACATTGTGTCCTTTTTTTTGTATATCTGAGCCAATATTTTTTTTTTCCTGAGAATTTAACTAACTGAGATGCCAATAATTGTTATACTAGACATTACAGTTTGCCAGAGAAGAAGGAAATGCACGTGTTACAGATGATATTTTCCATTTCTTTGTTCCAGATTAAATCAAATCAAAAGAGATGCAATATACAATCAAAATAAAGAAGCTGTCCTTGGAATGTTGGCTCTGGCTGCATTCTTAACATCCTTGCATATCCATTATGAAATTTGAAAAAGTTTTACAGTGAAAAGCAGCTTAATGGGATGGATTATAAATACTGGCAGATATGAGGGAGTTTTGAAAAAGGAATGCAGACAAATAGGGAAGAATGTGAAATGAGGATTTAAAAAATAAATATGTGTGGATAAATATTAATTAAATAGAAAATAAAATATGTTGTAGCATAAAAATAATAGACTTTTGGTAGATTAATAGGAAGATTTGAATGGTAAAAGAAGGTGCATTACTTGGAGTAAAATGGTTTGAAAATATACATGAAAGGTCTGATTTTTCTGGAGGCCTTCAATATACAAACATCCAAGAAAAAGGAGAATGAAGTTCAAAGAAGTAGAATAAAGATTTTGTAAAATAGTGGATTATAATTTGAAGGAAACAACAAAGCATGTTTTCATAGAAAGCATAAAGATTATGCATTTTGGGAGAAGATTTCAAGAATATACAATACTGATAATTTAAGGTATTTGAACAGATATGGTGTTATACGTACATAATGAAGCAGAAAAATCAATGGAATAATCATGAGTTTAGTATGGGTTTTGTGAAAGAAAAGGCATTTATGTTTATTGTATAATAAGCAATGGGCATTAAATGATATTATTTAAAAAATGAAATTTTGGTAGTAGGGAAAATGGTTGAGGAAACATTTAAGAAAAGTGTAAAATGTAATGTCTTTTTCTTTTAAATTTATAGGTATATATAGAAAAGAATGTTTATTTATTTTAATAAGAATAATGTAGAAAAAAGTTTGTTAGTTTGGTAGTTTTGCAATGAAGACGCCCGACTCTTTTGAATAAGTGCTAAGGGATTTTTTTACATCCACAAATGCAGATGAGAACTCACTTTGGCCGAATAAAGACATTTGACAACATTTATTAAACTTCCATAAACATAATACTTTAACTTATTGCCTCATAACATGACTTATTAATCACAGCATGAGCATCCATATGAAGCATTAACTAGGGCAGCATAACCTCGCTCACCCTAACCAAATAAGCAGCGTCCTCACCTCCGCTTGCTTATTTACTTATAAAGCAGCGTCCTCACCTCCGCTTGCTTATTTACTTATAAAGCAGCATCCTCACCTCCACTTGCTTATTTACTTATAAAGCAGTGTCCTCACCTCCGCTCACTTACTTAACTTATCAAGCAGTGCCCTATTGCTCACTTTCATTCCCCAACTCATTTAATTAAACATCCAACACCAGAGGGGGAACAGAAGAGGGTCAAGTCTGCCCCTCTTCTCTGCCTAAATCCCAAGCCTATAAAAATAACCACACAAAACCCCAATGTTCCTAAGAAAGGGAGGGAAGGCAGGTAGCAGGTTCACACCAAAATCTGATCCCTTACCCAGTTACACTCACACAAAACCAAGTTAAGCCCCTCCTTGCACTTACCTCATTTCCTCCCAAACCTCCTATTTTACAATTTATCCCTTCCATCCCCACCACCCTAACTTTTTTCCCCTGCCATCTTAACTCTTATTACTAATACTACCCAACCCTTACCTGAAGATGTCCCTGGACAAATTGGTTTGTTCCCAAACCTCAGTTAACAGAAGGGACCTCAGTTTAATGTCTCGTCTGAAGGATGGATCACAATTTACTGCATACTATAAGACATGGCAGTGTGACAAGATATGCAGCTCCCGCTATTCTTGTATTCCTTAAAGAGATATGGGCAGATTCATTAATGCCTACACTAAGTGTTTATAAGCCCAATGTTTGCATGTAACTGCACACTGCACAATGGGGATTAGCTGTGCCCTGTATAATAGCAAACTCCTAAAAATTATTTTTTCCCTAGATGATGTTTGTCAGTTGAACCCTCCCAGGCATCCCTGTTATACTGTGGGCAACTCAGCTGCACATTGCTGCACTGCATGCAACTCAGCTTAGCACTGAGCAGCGTCACCAGGCTCCTTCACCCCAGTCTTCAACAGAATAATCCCCCCTTGTTTACTTAGTCAAGTTAGGCTCCGTCACCCCAGTCTTCAGCAGAATAACCCCCCTTGTTTTGTTAGTCAAGTTAGTCCTAGAGCAAAAGCTAACCTAACTTGCCCACTCCTCAGCCAGTGCTTATGGTTTAACCTGCTTCAATAGACAGCCAGTTTCTCAACATTTCACCATCTAGCCTGATTGACATGGGCATCCTAGGACAATGTAGTAATTGTCTCATGTACACTGACAATCACTTGCTTCTAAAGCAAGCAAATATAGTATGTGAGAGATGTAACTATACCATGAAGCTGGAATTGATCCACTCGTAACAATAAACAAGAAATCAAGCAGGTTGTCAGCACACACATCTCTCTTCTCACACAAGACAAGGTCAAGTCACATAGATCCACCTATGCGGAGGTACTCACTAAGAGCCTATCAAAGGAGCAGAGACCTTCCAAGCATAAACAGATCACATATACTGGAACATGAGCAAACCCCACTTCACATAGCAACACACATACAAGTGTCTCAACAAATAAGCCCCTAAGGCAAAACATCTCAAAACCTAATGTCCTGGTCACAGACAATTCCATAATGAGACACAGAGATTCCACCCTCACCAGTCTGGACAAGGAGAAAGTCACAGTTAGCTGCCTGTCAGGTGCCAAGATCATGCCAGGATCCATCAAACCATGCACACACTCAAGTTACTCAACAATTACCATTATGACTCTGTTATAGTACATGTTGGAGTGAATGATTTGAGATGTACCTCTCTAGTCTGGAGTATATGAAGAGAGACATGACTGAATTCTCAGGCTGTGTATCCCAGGCAGGTATGTCCCTTGCACTAAGTAGCATTTTACCTTCACCCAAGATGATGCCACAATACAGACATGATTGACTTCAACAAATGTCATAGCTTCTGATGTCAATCTAAGGGGAGCCAATATCTATCAGCCCAGGAAGACATGGTCTACAGACCAGTCTGCCTCACTAGAGATGATCTTCACTTGTCTCCTCTAGGCTTTCAGAAAGAAACTGACAAGGACACTTGCCTCCCCCATAGTGTCTTTTTTAGGCAATGTCAAAACAAAAAAATTCCCAATGTAAAGAAATCCACTTGAGACAAACTCAAGGTTATGCTACTTAATGCTAGGAGCCTCAGCAGAAAACTGCACACCCTGGAAGCACTCCTCACTTTGGAAGATGCTGACATGTGTACAGTCACTGAGTGGCCACAGAGAGCACCCTGGCCATACAAGGCTACAGTGCCTTCCATACGTTCAGTTCGTGAAATGAGCATGAAAGAACCAAAGGTGAAGGTGTATCCATCCTTGTTAAATCCAAATACACCTTGAGACTGGTTAAACAGTATGACTCTAGAGCTACTTCAAGTGCAATTAAATATAGTTAAAACACCCTACCACATCATCGCTATATACAGGTCCCCCACCATGAACCAAGAGAAACACACCAACTACCTGGACTTGCTAGGATCACTCCCTATACAGCCAGACACTTTGGTCACTGGAGATTTCAACTATCCTTCCATAGATTGGACAACATATATGAGCAAAAATGCAATTGCCCTAGGGCTCTTTGGAGATGGTATTCTTCCTCTGGTGAGTAAGTTCCCTCTTGTTCTTGGATAACACTTTCTTCCTTTTGTTATATAACCTATTTATTCTTGCAGCCCACCAGGGTGTCCTGTTTCTTCTGGAGGATCTGGTTTTGATTCTGACAGGTACAGCTGAGTATGTACAGCTGTTTAAATGTCTATACACAACATTTGTGTACTCCTCTGCATAGGAGTCATTGTTGGCATTACTGAGTTTTAAACAGGAGTGAGGTACAGATAATACTCTAAGTACTTGGACCATGTTTACAGTATGTTTCAATACAGTACTTGTGCATGCAGTATGACAGTGCTATTACTCTCATTACTGCACACTAGCCACATTGTGGGCAGCCTTTTAAGGTACTGTTGAGTATGTCTATGATTCATATGTTTGTGAATCATGGACTATATTGTGGATCCTCATTTGCATATCTACCGAACACCTGGATGCCTCAAGATACAGTAGGGTATGTTTTTATTCTATTGCTCACAGGCTGAATTCAAATTCTCATAGGGCTATGCTATGTGAGTTAGCCAATGCATTAGGACTGTATAATTGTAGAGCATGTTTTTTAATATCAGCCAGTACTTTTGATCTCAGTCATTTGTCCATCAAAAGCTGATCTTGGGCTCTTCCTTAGTGAGGTAATGTAGACTTGAGAGTGGTCATTTACAACACAAAAGGTACTGCCATTTAAACATGTATCAATCCAGCTAAGGCCATAGAGTGTGATTTTGTACAGTAACCTATGACAGTCAACAAGGTCAAATGGTTTCCTTACATCTAAGTTTTTAAATTGAAGACTATAGGAGGTACAATTGCAGTGCTGAGACTTCTACTGGCCACTGACCAGAAATTAGGAGTGTATGCTGGTTGCTGATTTACTTTATCCAGTATTTTGAATAAGGAAGAAAGTAAGAGAATGGGCATGAGGGATTTGGCAGTGTTTTAGGCCTTTGGTTTAGAATTTTCCAGAGCCTTTTGATAGATGTTAATCATGTGCAACCCAGGTACATGAATTGAGGTATCAAGATAGTGTTAAATTTAGGGCACATGTCATAAGATACCAAATTCACTTAGTGGGATATTTCCTGTAGCCCCATTGAGGTTGACAGAAAAGTGTAATGGAACTCAGTAAAGAATTCATATGAGCTATCTGATGTTCTGTTGCTGCTGTGGATTTCTTCATTTCTAGGTGCTCATAGGTATTGATTCTGCAACTGTGAAAAATAGCCAGAAATTGTTTTGAAACCGGTCACCTGCTCTGTATTAAAGCTAATAGGAGACTTATGCAAATGTTTGTCTTTATTTTCAGGATTTTATAGCAAAGCAAAGTTGCCTTTGTTTAGATAACATATTTGATTTATTTGTGATTTTTTTTATAGCTGACCATAAGCCATTTAAGTAATGTTAACACGTCTGAGTAAATAATCCTGTTAGAATAAAAAGATGAACTGTAAGGGTGCATCCCTCTCAGTGTAATGTATAGTATGAAAGGGGGAAAGGAGGACTTCCAAGATGACTGCACACTGATAAACAGCTTAATTTCAGCTATCCCAGTTTGAAAAAAAAAAAGAAAATAAGAAACAACTGGTGATATTGTCAGCTTGAGAAAAATAAAGTTACTGGCTGGTAAGTACACTGTCTGGACACAGCAAAGAAAACATTTAGTTAACCTGAAAAAAAATCAACCAGAAAGGTGAAGAGAAAATCCTGTGTGGGAAGAAACCTGCAGCTGCTCAGAGAAAATCAATTCAAGCTTCTGATTTGGTACAGGAGATGACTTCTAAAAATTTAGAGGAAAAGTAAGTCAAATGTACTCATAGTTGATTAAAACAAATGACACATTGAATGAGTATATCAACTCATATAACAAAAGGCTGGAAAATGGAAGATGCTTTAAACACCTATTCAGATGAACTGATAAAACTGCAAAAATCAGAGGGTGACATGAAGAAGAGGCAGGCTGAGTATGAGACTGCTCAAGAAGAGCTGTTTGAAAAAATGGTAGAGTTAGAGGATAAAGCACACATAGAAAACCTGAGATTTTCTGCTATAGCAGAGAAACTAGAAGGAACAGACTATTAATTTTATGAACGCACAACTAAGTATCTGGACTGATATTCCACAGCAGGGTTTGTTAACTGAAAGGGCACATTGTGTGTATGCTCTAAACCTAGCTATGAGAAAGCAGCAAAGACCTGTATTAGTAAAGATGCAACCATACTAGCAGAAAGAGTTGATGCTGACAAAACTGTGGCAGAAGGGTGAAATATTAAAAGTTGGAAGCAGTAGAGTGTTTGTGGAAAATGATTATACAGTGTACAACAGGCAGAAGAGAAGCAAATTTATCCCAGCAATCAAGGAATGTTGAGAGGCAGGTGTAAGATTCAAGCTGCTGTATCCAGTTTTTTTCAGAATATTTTTTCCTGGAGGATAAAGGTCATTTTTGATGCAGAACGTCTAAGGGGAAAATACAAATGTTTGTTCAACAAGGGATGAGCCACCAAATAGATGGGGACTCTGCTTCTCATTCTTCTGATAGTAAGGCTCAAAGAGAGACTTTGCCAGTGAAACCTTTTCCATTGTTCCTAAGGAAAATGCTTGAGAGATAGCAAAAAGTACTGGAATTGACTAGAAGAATTGGGAGTACCTTGGACTTAAACTGGAGTCTGGGATTGGGAGATGAAGATGAATAAGAAGTCCAGTGACATTGAAATTAGTGAATAAATGTGAGACTAGAAACCATCAATCACATTTGTGAAATGTGGATTTACATAGAAAAAGTGGCTGAGAAAGATTGGATTTTTTTTACTTTTGTTAAACTTGTTGGGGGACTAATAAAATCCAAGAAGGTAAAAAAACTATTAAAACACAAAAGAGCGGAAAACCTTTACTTTGGGTACTGTTGCTCGTTTTCAGCTCTTTTGTGTTTTAATTGTTGGGGGACTAACAGACATATGCCCCACTTTGTGTCATTAATGTTTGCAAGAACAGTAAAAGGAAAAAAGTGAAGAAAAAAGTAACTGTAAGTAAAAGAATTTTTGCTATTAGCAGTATTTGCTTAAAGCATTTTTATGATATAAATTGCATATGATATAGTAACGTATTTTCAGTGATTGTTGTATGTGGTAAAGATATTAAAGTAAACAGATGCTTTTTTTCCTTCTCTCTCTTTTTAATTTTAAGAAATGTAGGCATTACAATGTTAAAGAAAAGAAAGGCTGGACAAAAGCACATTTAAGTCAATAGGTTGTAATCTTGGGCTGTTGGGGTGGAGGTAGTGTGTAAAAATTAACTTATTATAATATAGGTATAATTGAAATGCTTTCTTTTACTTTTGCATATGTGAGTGTCTGGATTATGCAGTTGGCTTAATCTAATTGCAACTTTTTTGTGAATGCAAGTGAAAAATGAGAGACTACAATGTACTAATTTTCTTTAAGCAATAAATGTTGAGTGACAATTGAAAAATATGGAGTTGAGAGCAGCTCTACATTTTGACCTTATGTTTACATGGAAATAATCTGACTAAAGGTAAAGGCCATAAGATAAGAAATATGGACAATGTTTAGTGAGGGAAATGTAATTTTAAATGGTGCAAGTTCAGTAAAAAATCAAGTTTGCAATTACAGGAAGTGAATAAGAGACACCAGCATTTCTAGCAACTATGTACTTTAATGCATTTACTAAAACAGTATACAATTTAGTTTTATTTAAAGTTAGCCAGTACACTTTTTCTTAAGACTAAAAGTTATTTTTTTCTGAAAACACACAAGTTACTTTTCACATCTGAGAGTGGAATAAAGATAAGACTAGCAATTAGTGCAAGCAGGAGCACAGGATGTAAGATGGATTACCTTAATTTTAGGTTAGGTTTTGCCTGTGTGTGTAGCTGGCTATTTGAGATAATTGTTCCTATCAGGAAAGTTACATTTCATTATTTGAAGATGCACATATTTTTTTTGTGCCTGTTTGTTTTAAATTAATATGATCTTTGGATGTTTTGGGATATGTATTTTTGAGGGTTTTCATTAAAACAAAATTTCTTGTAAATGTGACATAGTTTAAATGGAGATAACAGGAAATAACTCTATAATATTTCAACCTGCCAAACCTTAGTGGGTGCATGTAACACAGAAGCTGGAAATAGACATTTGCAAAAGCTGTCATATAATAAATGAGAATAACAACTTCTTATCATAATGGCTACGCTAGACACATTATTTTAGAATGTGAATGACCTCACAGATATACACACAAAATAAAGTGTATTGAATTATATTAAGAAATTCAGAGTGCAAATAGCAATGCTAAAGGAGACAAACTTGGAAATAAATGAGTACTAAAGAAAAAATAAGAAATGTCTAGATAATATGCATGTATTTAGAAAAATTGCTGTTAAGCAACTGTTTTTTTTTTTTGTTTGTTTGATAATAACTCCAGAGCACAAAAACTTTTAGCACAATGTCTTAGGCAACAGAAAGTAGAAAGGGTTGTTGATAAACATGGGGAGTCAAAAACAAGAAAAATAGTGATCCTGTAGAGGTATTAGAGATATTTTCTAGATTTTATGAAAATTTGTATAAAACAGAGCAATTTGGAAATCAAGAAAATGCACACATGGAAATATACATAGAATATTATATTTAAAAAGTAGCAGAAAGTATTCTAAGAACTAACCAACATGAGAATGAAAAAAGGAGATTCTGCAGATAGGAATGACTGCAATTAGGGATATGGAGAACAGGCAAAAGGACGGGGGCTGGAATTTACTGGAGAAAACTGGCAAAGGAACCAAGGTATTAGGAGCAAATAACTAGAGAGCAAAAGGTAACAGAGTGGGAAGAGACTAGGAAGACATTTGGACTGCAGGCTAGAGACTGATTTCTCTATCAGGGAATTATATCAGAGTATAGGCAAAGAGAAAGGGATAGGGAAATCCTAAATGAAAGAACAGCTCTGGTAGAGTTTTCAGTTTAATGTAAAGTAGAAGCTGCTGTTACAAAAGAGATAAATAGTAGAGCATAAACATTTTTTTCTCAATAACAATAAGAATCAACCAGAGGAGGTTAGAAAGGACTGGGAAGAGAGATTGGGCAAGCAATTCACAAGGAAACAATTGGAGGACATATATATGGCTCCCAAACATGCAACAAAGTCTAGAAGATTTAGGAGATTTGCTTGGAAGTGCTTGTATAGGTATTTTTCTACCACATGCAGACTCCAAAGAATTTTTCCTCAGGTAGATGGCAAACATTGGAGGTAAGATGAAAGAGGTAACTGGGGACAAAATGTTTTGGGAGTATAATGAGTTGGCAGACTTTAAAAATTCCATACAGAACACTCTGTCAGAAATATTGGGTGAGTAAATGGGTATAACTAAGGAAATAATCTTTTTGAGCTGGGATAGAGGATATGAATTGCCTAGACATAGTAAGGTCTGGTAAATGTAATTCTGGTCGCTGCCAAACAAGACATTACTAGAAAATGGAAATCACAGTCTTAACCAACTATATTTAAAGTAGTGAATATTGTAACAGGGATAAAAGCACAGAAAGTGGGATATTTCGAAAAGAGTAGGAGCAAATCACATAGAAAAAAATGGAAACTGTGGGAATAATACATGCAAAATAATGTTTTGGAGGAGGAGTGAGGTTTATCAAAGGCAGGAAATGATCAATTCATGTAATGCTGGACTGATAGGAACTGTATAAAAGAATATATGTGATATATATTGTTTGTAACTGTGAACATGCTAACATGACTTGTTCTCTTTTCTATTATATAAATGTCTGTTTGCCTATGTCTTAAGTGATAATTCAATAATGGTGTTAAAAACTTGAAGAAAGGAAATCATTGCTGACTACATGCATACAAAGATCTCCTACTATATCTCTTGAAAGTGGAAAGAAACATGAGAAATTTACTGCCAGAGAACTAATTCAATATGACATATTAATATGCAGTCCCAAGATCTTTGGCAATAAAAGAGCTAGAAGCTGAATAAGATAAGGATATAGTATTACAATGGTCTAAAGAGTTTGTAATATATGCATAGGGAAATAAATATGGTACTGAAGCTGAGAATCTCAGGAGTAATACAGAGAAGAGTGACCTTACAATGATCCCAAACCAAAAGTATGGTAGAAAGATTTAGGGCAAACAAGAAGTCATAAGAACTGAAAATGTGAACATGTATCATTATGATAGCAGTTAAGCAGCATGTTGAAAGGGTACATAATTTCCACACGCCCAGCTATAGTAGTAACAATAGCCAGGGTACTGTTTAAACATACATTTCAAAATGAAATTCTGTGTGTGAGTGCCAACCAAGGAGCATACCTAATGAACTGAACAGGAAGAGGTTTTGGACTAATCTAAAATGAAGAGAATTGCTGATCTGAAGAGACAGACCAGGAAACATAAATCCAGAGGAAAGCAGCCACTGTGACATTGAGCAGCCACCACTTGTACTATAGCTGAGCCATAACAGTGATACTTATTCTAGGCATAGCTACGTCTCAGCTGATGGATACAGAACTTGTTTTCATGAGTAATGTTGACTTTACATTGAGCATACTGAATGGTGTTTCCAAACTATATGCACATTTTTGAATAATAATTAGCTATTATGGTATAGTTTATTTTCTTTCACATAAAACAGTACTTTCTAGCTTTCCATAAAGTACTTATTTGACATCTGACCTCTTTAAATAAATATTTCAGTGCCATAGTTTATCCCAAATATGCATAATTTATTCAGTCTTTCTTATTTCCATAAGCTTCACACTCTCATGGAGACACTTTTTTGTCTCTGAAGTTTTACAGTAGCACTAACTCTCTTTTCTCATTACTCTTCCTTGTTTCTCATACCTCTGTCTACTCAAAGATAACATCTTTCATTAGAAATCTCTTCATACTTCTCTAAACATCTACTTACATTTCCTTTCTTTTTTTTCTTTTAATGAGGCAGGTATTTCTCCTTATAATTTTAGTTAGCTACTTTGGATAGACCTGCTTTACATACCATTACTACAGATATCTGCACGTGGCATATTATTGGAAGTGTATCTATCACTTGGTCTCACAA
Source organism: Protopterus annectens (assembly GCF_019279795.1). NCBI lineage: Eukaryota > Metazoa > Chordata > Ceratodontiformes > Protopteridae > Protopterus > Protopterus annectens. Next base: position 1,138,891,384 of record NC_056731.1, read on the forward strand.
TTACTTTGAAATGCATAGCATTTTCTTTTCTCTAGAAGTACTGCTTGAAATTCTGAGACTTAATCCCTGAGTACAAATAAAGTAACTCTGATGAAAAGTCTCTGTAGCCATGAGTTTCCCTAGAAACCAGTTTTTATGAACTGCAGCACTGCATCACTCAACACTGTTTCTGATTCAAGCACTAGTTTCCTCACCCCTAACCATGCAATAAAATTATTCTTCTCCCATCTGATCAACATATACCTTCCTAAGTGGTTGACATCAACATCTTTCCATGATGAAACTTTATACTCTGCTGCACATAAATGTTTACCAGTGATTCCTTTCTCAGCAAAACACCATTATAGTTAGATCTTGCCTGAAATACGACTTACCCTACTCAAATCCTTTTCAGAATCTTCTCTAAGGCAACTTTGTTTTAGAGGTAAATTTCACTGTCAAGTAGAATATTATGTACTTTTCTCAGAAAACACTTTAATTTGCTGCACAAAGCATTATAACCTTGTATCACTACTCAGGTGAAATTCTAAGGAAAAAAGATAATGTGTGGATTTGAACCTGCTTACTTACATTTGACAGTGTAAAGCGAATCTAACATTATGGTCCAACTGCTTTAATTCTAGTAGATGAAGAGTTATATGCTAAGGCTACTCCTAACTGACAAGTGTAATTGTAGTGATAATGATTCTTTTTTTCTGCATTTAAGAAGGGTGGACTGTACATTTGTTTTATGTGGTAGCTTTCATAGTTTGCTGACACAGTGTTTCCATTGTGTTGGGATTTCCTTTTATTTTGTGTAAGATACTAAAGCAAATATTTGTACAGCTACTTAGAGAAACTAGTTTACCAAAGGAGGGTATGTTTTATGAGGTGCTTTCCACCCAAAATGACAGATGTATTGATTTTAGTATGTGCAACCACGAAAATGTTGCATAAAAGGTGACGGTTTTGTGTGCGAAATAAACAATTACTTATGTCTGTTGCATTTCATATGCACACAAGACTGAGTAATGAAGCTGATCAAAGTCCTAGGTTTTGAACAGCTGATGTAGATGTTTTTAAAAAGAATGCATTACAAAAATACAGTCATGACTGCCCTCTATCCCTTTGCCCAATTCTAGTAATAAATTTATCCTTTGAGGATTTTTATTAAAGATTTTGGAAATTTACAGGTATTTCAAATTCACATGTAACTTTAATTCACGGTAAAACCTATCTAAACTTAAATACTTAGTCCTTAAAAATAAGAAGTGCAACTAATTCTGCAACTTCATTTGTGTTTCACATAGCTTTGTCATATATGTTCTTCTAATGTGGGGTAATAGCTGTTACCTTGCTCTCTATTCACTTACTGCAATTATCTAGTAATAAATTTGGGTTAGTGCCAAGAACAATATTGCAAAATTTTTTTGGTCAACTTTCTAGAGTGAGATACAACAATTGCACCAATGCAATGTGCTGAGTTTAAATATTTTTCCAATATGACTGATTCTTTTGTGGAAGGATAACTACAGAACAATGCCATCAGCTTTCATCAGTGACACATCTTCTTTAATACCTGTTGTATTCTCTTTACAAGGAATGGTCTGTACTCGGTGCAGTGCACATTTTTTGCAGGTGATTATGATTACTTTAAGAAAGCCATGCCACAATATATACCTTTAAGCAGTAGCTCAGTGTTATGGGACACTGCAACCTTTGCTCTTTCTTGCAAGTCTTACACCCATAGAACAAACAAGTGATAATTCTTAATAAATATATAGTGCTGATAATGGAAACATTGAATGCATTGCCAAAGCTAGCAATTTCATAGAATATATTTCAGGAATTTGTATTTAATGACAGATACAAAAAAAGGATGTTTAAATGAACAAGCATCCCATTATACTGTGCACTGCCTGTTTGGCTATACTAAATACTCTTACTTGTTGATAACATTGTGACCATTAGCTCTTATTGGCACTGGTTTTGTGAAATGATATAGACAAATAATAGGCTCTCACTACCATCAAAGCAATTCCTGTCAAAATGAAACACATTTCAGTTATGCAGGTTGTTTCTGGGCTGCGATTTACCTGCAGTGTTTTCCTGAGCAATGAAGTGCAATATAAACTGTAAGCTTTAGTGTAAGGCAAAATGAAACAGAATAATGGGGGTGGGGGTGGGCTTGTGTACAGACTAGGAGAAAGGTAGACAAAATGTAACAGGAAATGTAACCTGGCTTGGGGTCAGTGTTGCTACAGAAGAAATTAAATGGCTGTTGTGTTAAGAAGATTTGACTATACTATAGTCTAAAGGTACTTTTATCATTTGTCATTAAACCTTATAGTGGGTGAGTTAAGTGGGCTGGGTTATATGTGGTACAACTTACAAAGTCAGTTAATGTCATTATTTGTGAAGTATTGGATTTTTTCAAACAAAGTTTCATTAAATAAAAATTTTGTGTGGGAATGTAGAAGTTCTATGGAGAAAGAAAGAGAATTAGATATTTCCACAGAAGAACTTGAATGGAAAAGCTATGATCACTGCAATGTAAATCTGTTTCAGGCACAAGTAAGGCTGGGTTGCGAGTGGTAATGACTTCAGGTTGTATTTCTAAGTTTCTTCAGGTGTGGCATCTGTTTAGGATTTAGATGGATTTTAATTTTAGGTGTTTGAAGAGTAAATATCCTATCAGAGGTCCTTTCTTTGCTTTACAGAGATCCAGTTTGCTTTAGATAGTACAGAGCACTTATGCTTTATGGTGTTATGAAATGACAAATCCTGCTTGCTGTTAATGCAAGGAAGAACGATTTTCTTTGAAGCAAATATAGGCAAATCATAATTCATTTGTCCAAGTAAAATACCTTTGGTTATAGCTGCTCTACATCAAGATGAAAAGAAATATGACATTCTTCTTTCCAGAACACTAACTTGTTTATCTTTTCTTTGGTCTGGTGAATATGGGGATAGAAGCTAAGGTTTTTGGTTTGGCCAAGCTATTGGAAGTTCTTGATGGTGTCTAGCTTTAACTGTTTTGAAGCTAAAGCTAAATGTGCATATTTGATGGGACTGATGTGCATTTTTGATTTGTTTGCAAAATCATTAGTTTAGCCTTTCTGGGGTTTAAAATCAGTCTACAATTGTATAGCCAATATATAACCAATAATATTGTGGTAAGGTCTTTATCTAGTTCATTTGCAATGGTTGTATGCAAGGTTTTTGCTGTGATCTGCATAAAGTGAGTTTAGGAAGCTGGGAATATCACAAGATGGTCTATTTATTAATGATCTAAATAATACAAGTAATAACATAGACCCCATCATAGGAGCTATATAAAGTTGTACAGCCTACCTTGACTCTAATTTTCCTTTTAGGTATAACTCTTTTGGACATTTGTGTTGCACTATTGCTAACTGTGGCTGTATGTAGGGATTATAGGAGAAGGGTGTGACTCATGAGAATGAAGGGTTTTCTGAGATATATAAAGTGGATCCTGTTGATGGCCTTCATCCATATTTGAAACTGCATTATTTGTGTTTTTAGAAACTAGTTTTTTTTTCAGAGGATTCAGGCAGTGGGATGGGGTGCTACTACAATTGTGTCTGACATTTTATTTCTATATTTGCATCTGGTCTTAGTAGAAGGAGTGCTTCTTCCCTCATCTTTTTCCCTGGGTGGGCTCTAAAAATGTATATTTTAATGTGGGCTGGGTAGTACATAGCTGTTGTGAGTAGCATTCTTACTTCACAGCAAGGCTGGGGTACATTCTGTTAAGAGTTGTCACGTCTTCCCTGTTTTCTGTGGGGTTTCCTCTAGGTCATCTGCTTTCCTTTCACATACCAAAAACATGTGACAGGCAGATTGGCGACTAAATCGTCCATAGGTGTGAATGCCTACTTTGTGTGATATAGAAGAAAGACCCAGCAATCTTCTTTCATTTCCTACTTGCCTACTCAACTCCGTGGATGGCAATGGCTGTTCTTCAACAGAAAAAAAAGCCATACATTCAGTCAGCTGATTTCTGATTCTCTTTGACAATTAGAACTCTTCATTGTTGTCAGCAAACTGGATAACCAAAGAGACAAAACTGCACTCACAAATATAAAGGCACCCAGGACACCAAAACTGTTGCACACTTCTTTATTCACAATTTGCAATCCACATGTTAAGCGCTTTCATCCACCTGCTGTTGGACTTCCTCAGAACAATGAACATTACTAACTCAATCTTTTTATACCCCTCTCTGTCAATCAATTAAACAATTAAAAGTAATCGGTAGGTTACAATTCCCTTAAACATCAGTTAAAATTGCATAGTACTGCACCAACCCCACCTATTTGTTAGACACATAAAATGCATGTTAAAATTTAGAATACTGTCTCATTCTGACAATAAAATACTAAACAGTATCAAAAAATTGTTGCCAACTTATCCAAGTAAATTAAATAAATGCTATGTACACTAGTGTTGTGTATGTTAACCTAAAATGTGTTTAATTTTAAGTATGGCTGCAATATTGACACTGTCATTAATGCCAGGAAAAATGGTGGCATCCAATCTCAATTGCCACCTTAGTTAGCATACATCTAAATCCAGGTCAATCACTCTGCCCTGCCTGTCTTTCACCAACTGTTGTAATACCAAAAATTTAAACTTGTGGTTTGGATTTTGCATTAAATGTCTAGCTAGGGCATTCAATGACTTCATATTTTTAATGTTAGCACTGTGCTCTCTAATTCTGTCCTTAAATTGCCTACTGGTCTTGCCAACATAAAAGGCAGAACAATGCTGACACTTAGGCATATAAATTAATTTCTGCGGTTACAATTGAAATGACCATGGAAGTAGAACTTTCTTCCATTAATGAATATGGTACCACCAATCTCACAAATATATACGTATGCAATGCATCTGCCACATTTGAAATTACCAGGCATTCTACTGCTTTGTTGTAAGTCGATATGAGCCCCCATTTCCAAAAGTTATTTGAAGCATCTGTCTCTTCCATATACTATTCTGGGGGATCCCCCTATTTTATCTACAAGGGAGCCATCAGCTACTAATATCCTCCAGTTTTTCAGGATAATGCGAACTACCCACTCAACATCTTGATTATACGTGGTGATAAACAACAAATTGTACCCCATTTTGCTTTTTATATTTACCTGGTTGTTGCTTGGCATGCTAAAACCATTGCCATTATCATAGTCCCATACTCTGGAATAAACTACCTAACTATATTAAACAAAGCTCCTCATTAGCACTCCAAGAAAAATCTTGATGATTGGATGGGAAATAGGAAATTCACCCCGGGGATCACTTCTGGCTCTGCTCGACAGTGGTACAGGAAAATAATTTTCTTGGGTGGCAAAAGCCAGGGTACCTTTTAGGCTGGGCTTGTATAGGCCCTAGGGCTGATAGCCTAGTACCTACCTATGAACCTATGAACCTATAGTCCACATTCCCACTCAAAATGGCCTATAGACACCCTCAGTTCTTTTCCCACTCAAAATGGCCTATAGACACCCTCAGTTCTTTTGTGTCTGACCTCCTCTGCGAGAATTTTACAAAGAGCCTTGGGGTTACCCCTTTTGATAAATAAGCTTGTCATATACTCAAGTTCCAATAAAAAATCTTGGTCAGCTAATGTCATTCTGGCAGCCCTTATATATTGTCCTTTGACAATGGATTTCTTCTGATGATAGGTGTGCCAACTACCAAATTCTAAATAAGAATTGGAAAATGTAGGCTTCCTGAAGATGTTGGATTTCAAGATGCTACTCCTATTGTCAATAGTTAAGCTAATGTCCAGGTATGAAATATTAACCCTACTGTACTCATGGGTGAATTTAAAGAAATCAACTGTGTGGTTAATGTACTGCAAAAAGTGTTTCAGTGTCTCTTTGTCTTCTTCCTTCACAATAAAAATATCATCCAAGATTCTGGTGTAATGCCTTATATATGCCCAATATTCACTGGGGAAAATGTGTTCTTGCTCCCAATAGGACATGACTAAATTTGTATATATGGGGGCACAAGCCACCCCATAGCTACACCAGTCACTTGTTTGAAATATTGTCCCTCAAAGTGTAGAAAGTTGTTGTTTAGTACCACCTCCATTAGTGTAGTAAGGACGTTAACTTCATCCTGATCAAAAAGGTTGGTTCTCCCCAAATGCATCCCCAGCCATTCTATCCCAATGTCATGGGGTATTACTGAGAATAAGTTATATACGTCTATGGTAACTAAATATGTGTTCTCAGTAATAATTACTCCATTCAAATGTTCTAAGAATTGCCAAGAATCCTTTGTTATGTAAGAGAAGGCCCCCAACCCTTTTTGCAAATGATGGTCCAAATATTTACTAATAAAGCACATCTTGGCTCTTTTAGCATCCACAATGGACCTGAATTGCAAAAATTCAAGGCCCTTGTGGATTTTTGAGATACCAGAAATGTTCGGTATAACTGGGTAGTCATTTTCAAGAAAATGATAATCCTTTTTGTTTATTTGCACTTGATATAACATATCTTCTATCAGCAGATCTAATTTTCTGTAGACTATATATATTTCATTGAGATTGCTTTTGTGATACTTATCCTCAGATAACAGTGTGTTCATCTTATCGGAATAATCATTACTATCAAGAATCACAACACCACTACCCTTATCCTGTTTCATTATTCAGATACTGGTATCCCTGGCCATTCCCAACAATAAATCACTTTCCTCATGTGTCAGATTGTTATATGATTTAAATGGCCTCTGCCTATAACTGTCCCTTATATCTGTTTCACAAACCTTCTCATATGTTCCAATGGTTCCATTCAAAGGGGGATTAAAATAGCTAGGTTTCCTCAACACCTTGTCTGGCACTTCATGCCTTACCCCATTAAACCATGCTTTTAGCTTAATTTTTCATGTAAACAACTTCAAATCTATTAGGATATTCGCCAAATCACCCCGCCTACTTGGCACAAAGGTGAATCCCTTTGCTAATAAATCAGCATGTGTTGTATTAATAGAATTCTTGGAATAATTATAAACCTTATAGTCACCTGCCGAATTGACTGCAATGTTTGGACCATTATTATCACATGTACTATTTGCTTCAGCCATGGCATTGAGCAACAGACTAATGTCTATCTGTTCGCTATCGCCAGATGAATTCATATTTGTTTTATAAATAAAACTATTCAAAATTGCGGACTCGCTATCAGCAATATATTCAGTATTAACATTTACATCTTGAACTAAATATAAGCTCAAATTACTGTCAAAAATTACATCATTGCAATCCAGACCACTTTCACCATTAACAGCGTATTGCTTGAATTCAACATGCCCATCCCTGCCCTGAATTCCCATGTCATTATTTAACATTGGAACAAAATGGGTACTGGAATTTCTAACAGTACAAACATCTTGGTCTTCATAAATATTGTCAATGGTACCATGAATATGTCCAACATTTGCTTGCCTGAGAATATGTGGCTCAGTAAAATTGTGTCTATCAACACCATAGCCTGGATCATTTAAATTGAAAAGTCCATTACCAGTAATCAAATCAGTGGTGTCATGCCTCTAGACATTGTCCTCAAACAAACAAAGACTCACATCACTCTCTAAGAGTGCATCATTATGATTGAGGCCCCCTTTGCAGTTATTAACGGCATGCTGACTGAGGTTTCTCAGCTCGTTGCTATCACAAGCTTCCCCAACGTTGTTTTCCACCTGAATTCTATGCGTATTCAAACCGCTGTTGTAGTACGTCTTGTTGTCTACCAAATCAACGTCACTTTCAAATCTATCACATTCAGTTTGGCCCAAACACAGCACTGCAGTAACATCAGACCCATCAGGGGTGTCCCAAATAAGAAGTAAACTTGAAAGGGAACTTGAATCGGCTCCTGCTTTACTTAATTCAAGCATTGGTTCACCTGTTTCTTCTGCTGTTTCAATAAACACATTTCTCCTGTTATAAATGCTGCTGTTAGAGTCTCTTGCAACTCTGGATACATAAAAATATGTTGTTTCACTAGTGGAAACTGGTTGTAACCAAGCCCACTCTCCACTAACTAATTCACTACTTGCTTCCCAAACGTTAAAGTTATTTTGTCTAATTCCATATGCGGGGGCAGCTTTTAACTTGACATTGGCAATTGAATGAATGTTTTCACTTACTTGCTCTTGCACTCCTGAAATGGAGATTCCTGATACTAATTCCGGTGGCACCTCTGATTCCTCCAATTTTTCGGCTTGGCTCCTTGCTCGTTGTACATCCGTTCCTTGCTGCCTCTGCTCATGTTGTTTTCTCCTCTGTTTCTCAGCTGCTCTGACCACCTCGGGCCTTCCTCTAAAGGGAACTCCGATTGATTCCCCCTGATAAGTTCTTCATTGATACATCACTTCCTGGTTGTTGCTGGACTCCTGATTGGTGGAGGGTTCCTTATTGCCAAGGTTACCGACTGACAGTGGGTAAACCTTATGTTTAGTGTACTCAGTAGTGTCCCTTCTCAATTTGTTGATTTTTCTTTGAAATATATTGTTACAGCTGGTTTCTATACTGGTTAATGTGTTATAAAAATTGGTTTGATAATGGTCGAACAACAAGTCTTTTGTAATAATGTCATTTTCGTTTTCTGTTTCATCCAAAAGCTGATTGATTTTATAATTATTATATGTGACCATCATTTTGATCAGATCTATACCAGTTCTTTCAAACAGCTGATGGACTTCTTCCAGCATCTCCTCATTGTTCTCTGAGCCATTAGGATATTTCTAGAATTGCAGGCCCCTTGGCACTTGTCCCAACTCGATGTTCCTTTCCAAATACTCATTCTCAGTTTGCAATTTCGTCAAACTAAAAAATATTTTTTCAACTCACTTTATCCTATCCATTAGGGACTGCTGCCCACTGGCCTGCTGGCTAGCCCCACTTCCAGAACTCATACGGAAGTCAAATCTGTTACTTCTCCAGTCTCCTGCTATATTGGTTGTTGCATCCCCTGGCCCCCAACCACTTCACAAACCCTTTTCCTAGGTTGTTTAGTAAAGCATTAAAAGTATCAATAGCCTGTACCTGAGAATATTGGTTTAAGTTACTTGGGGACTGCTGAGTAGGTTGAGTTGGTTGATTTAAAGGTAGACCCAAACTGCCAAATAGGTTGCCAGTCCTCTCATTCTGCTTGGCAGTTAGAGCCTTAATTTGAGCCGTATGCTCTGCCAGTTGTTAATTAATTTGTTGAAGTAATTCCACAATTTCATTGTTGGTGCTCACAGTCTCCATGCTCCAAAGGGCTGCTCCGCACTCCAAACCAGATAACCAAAGAGAAAAAACTGCACTCACAAATATGAAGGCACCCAGGACACCAAGACAGTTGCACATTTCTCTATTCACAATTCACAGGTTAAGCGCTTTCATCGAATTGCTGTTGGACTTGCTCACAACAATGAACATTACTAGCTCAACCTTTTTATACCCCTCAGTGTAAATCAATTAAACAATTACAAGTAACTGGTAGGTTAAAATTCCCTTAAACATCAGTTAAAATTGCATAGCATTGCACAACCCCGCCTATTTGTTAGACACATGAAATGCATGTTAAAATTCAGAATACTGTCTCAAAACCCAAAAGGGTTGGAGACCCTCTCTTACATAACAAAGGATTTGTGAGTGCAGTTTTGTCTCTTTGGTTATCCAGTTTGGAGTGTGGAGAGACCCTTTGGAGCATGGAGACTGTGAGAACCAACAACAAAATTGTGGAATTACTTCAACAAATTAATCAACAACTGGCAAAGCATATGGCTCAAATTAAGGCTCTAACTGCCAAGCAGAATGAAAGGACTGGCAACCTATTTGGAAGTTTGGGTCTGCCTTTAACTCAACCAACTCAACCTACTCAGCAGTCCCCAAGTAACTTAAACCAATGTTCTCAGGTACAGGCTATTGATACTTTTTATGCTTCAGTAAACAACCTAGGAAAAGGGTCCTGTGAAATGGTTGGGGGTCAGGGGACTGTGACAACTAATATAGCAGGAGACTGGATAAGTAACAAATTTGACTTCTGTATGAGATCTGGAAGTGGGGCTAGCCAGCAGGCCTGTGGGCAGCAGTCCCTAATGGATAGGATAAACTCATCTGAAAAAAGACTTTTTAGTTTGAAGAAATTGCAGATTGAGAATGGGTATTTGGAAAGGAACATCGAATTGGGACAAGTGCCAAGGGGCCTGCAATTCTAGAAATATCCTAATGGCTCTGAGAACAATGAGGAGATGCTGAAAGAAGTCTATCGGCTGTTTGACAGAACTGGTATTGATCTGATCAAAATTATGGTCAACTACAATAATTGTAAAATCAATCAGCTTTTGGATGAAACAGAAAAAGAAAATGACATTATTACAAAAGACTTGTTGGTCGACCATTATCAAACCAATTTTTATAACACATTAGCAAGTATAGAAACCAGCTGTAACAATATATTTCAAAGAAAAATCAACAAATTGAGAAGGGGCACTACTGAGTACACTAAGCATAAGGTTGACCCACTATCGATCGGTAACCATGGCAACAACCAGGAAGTGACATATCAATGGAGAGCTTATCAGGGGAATCAATTGGAGTTCCCTTTAGAGGACGGCCCTAGGCGGTCAGAGCGGCTGAGAAACAGGGGAGAAAACAACATGAGCAGAGGTAGCATGGAGTGGATGTACAATGAGCAAGGTGCCAAGCCGAATAATCAGAGGAATCAGAGGTACCACCGGAATTAGTATTAGGAATCTCCATTTCAGGGGTGCAAGAGCATGTAAGTGAAAACATTCATTCAATTGCCAATATTGAGTTAAAAGCTGCCCCTCATATGGAATTAGTCAAAATAACTTTTTTTGGGAAGCAAGTAGTGAATTAATTAGTGGAGAGTGGGCTTGGTTACAACCATTTTCCACTAGTGAAACAACAGATTTTGATGTATCCAGAGATGCATGAGACTGTAACAGCAGCATTTATAACAGGAGAAATGTGTTTATTCAAACAGCAGAAGAAACAGGTGAACTGATGCTTGAATTAAGTAAAGCAGGAGCCGATTCAAGTTCCCTTTCAAGTTTACTTCTTATTTGGGACACCCCTGATGGGTCTGATGTTACTGCACTGCTGTGTATGGGCCAAACTGAATGTGGTAGATCTGAAAGTGATGTTGATTTGGTAGACAACAAGACGTACTACAACAGCAGTTTGAATACGCATAGAATTGAGGTGGAAAACAATGTTGGGGAAGCTTGTGATAGCAACGAGCTGAGAAACCTCAGTCAGCAATAATTGTAAAAGGGGCCTTAATCATAATGATGCACTCTTAGAGATTTTACTGAGCCACATATTCCCAGGCAAGCAAATGGACATATTCATGGTACCATTGACAATATTTATGAGGACCAAGATGTTTGTACTGTTAAAAATTCTAGTACCCCTTTTTGTTCCAATGTTAAATAATGAAATGGGAATTCAGAGCAGGGATGGGCATGTTGAATCCAGGCAACATGCTATGGTGAAAGTGGTCTGGATAGCGATGATATAATTTTTGACAGTAATTTGCACTTATATTCAGTCCAAGATGTAAATGTTAATACTGACGATATTGCTGATAGTGGGTCTGCTATTTTGAATAGTTTTATTTATAAAACAAATATGAATTCATCTGGCGATAGTGCACAGATAGACATTAGTGTGTTGCTCAACATCATGGCTGAAGCAAATAGTACATGTGATAATAATGGTCCAAACATTGCAGTCAATTCGGCAGGTGACTATAAGGTTTATAATTATTCCAAGAATTCTATTAATACAACACATGCTGATTTATTAGCAAAGGGATTCACCTTTGTGCCAAGTAGGCAGGGTGATTTGGTGAATACCCTAATAGACGAAGTTGTTTACACGGAAAATTAACCTAAAAGCATGGTTTAGTGGGGTTAGGCATGAAGAACCAGGCAAGGTGTTGAGGAAACCTAGCTGTTTTAATCCCCTTTTAAATGGAACCATTGGAACATATGAGAAGGTTTGTGAAACAGATTTAAGGGACAGTTATAGGCAGAGGCTATCTAAACCATATAACAATCTGACACATGAGGAATGTGATTTATTGTTGGGACTGGCCAGGGATACCAGTATCTGAATAATGAAACAGGATAAGGGTAGTGGTGTTGTGATTCTTGATAGTAATGATTATTCTGATAAAATGAACACACTGTTATCTGAGGATGCGTATCGTGAAAGCAATCTCAATGAAATATATATAGCCTACAGAAAATTAGATCTGCTGATAGAAGATATGTTATATCAAGGGCAAATAAAAGCAAAGGATTACCATTCTCTCAAAAACGACTACCCAGTTATACTGAACATTTTTGGTATCCCAAAAATCCACAAATGCCTTGAATTTTTGCAATTCAGGCCCATTGTGGATGCTAAAAGAGCCAAGATGTGCTTTATTAGTAAATATTTGGACCATCATTTGCAAAAAGGGTTGGGGGCCTTCTCTTACATAACAAAGGATTCTTGGCAATTCTTAGAACATTTGAATGGAGTAATTATTACTGAGAACACATATTTGGGGAGGGCGGAGCCTAGATGGCAAACAGATAAGCAGCATTTTTTAGAGCTTCAAAAGACAGTACTAGAACACAGAAAAAAAATATTTTCATTAACCAGAAATAGAAAAAAATATTAAGGAACTTAGGAACTACAACTCTACATAATTTCAAGAAATATTATTGAGTTTTGCCTGTCAAAATATTCTGGAGAACAACACAGCTGTTTGGTAAGGGCCAGTTTAAAGAATTCTCACTCAGAAACCGCTCCAAAGAAGGAGATACAACTGATGTCTTCCACATTACATGAACTGTCATTGAAAATGGATAGATTCACAGATAATTTGGAAAGTTTCAAGGAAAACTGCCAAAAGCAAACAGATATACTAAAAGAAACACTGCAGCAACAACAAAGTAAATTACTTGTTATGGAGACATCACTAAATGCCATAGATGGAAGACTCAAAGAAGAGCAAAATCAGACAGAATTCTTACTTCACCAAAATAACTGGCTACTTAATAAAGTGGATGATTTTTAGAATAGAGAGAGGAGAACTAATATAAGAATATTTGGCCTTCCAGAAAAAAATGAGGGAGAAGCCATCATCACCTTTTTGAATTCCTGGCTTCTTGAAGTGCTTGATTTAAAAGAGGGGTTATCAAATGGAATAGAAAGAGCTCACAGAGCAATAGGAAAATCTATACTCTCTTCACCTAATGCACCACCAAGATCAATTGTGGTAAAGTTCCTGTCCTTCTTGGATAAAGAGCTCATTTTAAAAACAGCCTGGAGAAAAAGTCCCATAACATATAAACAGAATCAGATCAGATCTGACAAAGATTATTCTGCAAAAGTGTTAGAAACAAGGAAAAAAACTTGGCCATTAGTGAAACTTCTTAAACAAAATAAAATAAAAGCGCAGATGGTATATCCTGCTAGAATCAGAATTTTCTATTCAAATGACTTGAGAACCTTTAACAACATTGAAGAAGCTTCTACCTTCATTAAGAATAATATTATCATCACAGTTCCTGAAGAAATGGACTGGACTGTTTCCACCAACTTGAAAAGATCTCCAGAAAAAAATACTTGGTCTGATGTAAGGAAAAAGAAACAAAGAACTGATTCTAAAACTACACAGTCTTCCAAATCTCTCAAAGAATCAACAAAGATATAGACTTCTGGACTTTGCCTCAAAATATATTTTATCTATTATATTGCTATATTATACTCTGAGACATTTATTTGTTTGTGTCTTTCGGCTTTTCCTGGTTAGGGGTCGCCACAGCGGAACTCCGGTCTGCTAATGATTGGTAGTTGATTTTTACATGCCGAGTTACCAGCCCTGATGCACAACCTTCAACGAAGGTACGCCCATTCACAAATATGAAGGCACCCAGGACACCAAGACTGTTGCACATTTCTCTATTCACATGGTTGAGTCATCTGCATATTGTATGAGTGTGCCATGTTTGGTGGCAGAGGCTAGATTATTGGCGAAAATAGAGAAGAGTAGGGGTCCAAGGATGGATCCTTAGGGAACACCAATAGAGACAGGTAGTTGGGGAGATATGTCATTTTGCCATACAACAGATTGTTGGCGGTCAGACAGGTAACTTTGAAACCAGTTGGTGACTGATTGAGAAAAGGATAGGTTATTAAGTACAGAGAGGAGTTGTTTGTGTGGGATCATGTCAAATGCTTTAGATAGGTCTAGGAAAGTAGCAGAGGAGAGATGGCCATCGTTTTTATGGTGAAGGATAGTGTTAGTAAAAGAGAGTAAGGCAATGGTGGTGATATGGTTTGGTCGGAAACCATGTTGAGTATTGGAAAGGAGGTTGTTAGTAAGGAGGTAGTCTGAGATTTGAGAGTGAATGCATCTCTCTAGTATTTTGGAGAGTGGAGATAGAATCACTATGGAGTGGTAGTTGCTTAGTTCTGTGGAGGGGCCGCCTTTGTGAAGGGGAATGATGTGTGATATTTTCCATAGTGTAGGGACGTAGCATTCTGACAGAGATCAGTTAATCAAGATGGATACTGGATAGGCTAGGGCGTCAGCTGCAATTTGTAGGAATTCACTTGGGAGGTTGTCTACTGCTAATTTTGTGTGTTTAAGTTTAGTTAAGAGTTTTCTTATGTTGGAGGTGGGAATGGGAGAAAATGAGAAGAGTGTGGGGAGATTACTGGGTGAAGGTGTGGAGTGTAGGGGAGGGGGGTTGTGTTGTCTAGCTAGTGATAGTACGGTTTGTGTGAAGTGTGTGTTGAATGAGGTAGCAATATTTTCTGAGGAGTGAGGAATGTTAGGTGTAGGGGTATTGATTTTACCTGGGTGGAGGATGGAGTTTATGGAGGTCCAGAATTATTTGGGGTTGTGTTGGGAGGAGTTGAGGGCAGATTGGTAGTATTGGATTTTGTCCTCCTTTATTAGCATTTTTCCTCTGTTGCGTAGTTCTAGGAATTTTTGTGTAGCTGAGCAGGTTTTGGTTTTGTGCCAGTGTTCCCAGGCTTTATCTTGGTTTTTCATTTCTGACCTAGTGGTTTTCTGTAGCCATGGGGATGGTTGGGCTTTGGTTCTGGTAAATCTTATGGGGACATGGTTATTTAGGATGCTTAGGAAGGTAGTATTGAAAAACTGGACTGCGTCATCTAGGCTGAGGTAATTTAGAGGGTGCCAGTTACATTCTTTGAGGGATGAGATGAATGTGATTGGGTTAAAGTGTAGGTTTTTATGTATTTGATGGTAGATGACAGGTTTAACTTGGTATAGGTGTTTTGTGAGTAGGAATGTTGGGGAATGATCACTGAGGCTATCTGATAGGCAGCCTGCTATATAGGACTGGGGAATCTTGCTGACTAGTATCCAATCCAGGGTAGTGTGCTTGTTGGAGTTTTTATTTCTTCTGGTTGGTGACTGGACTAGTTGGGTGAAGCCATGAAGGTTTAGATGCTGGGTTGGATGGTTGCCGCAACAGGATTGCCAATCAATATTGAAGTCACCTAAAATTATGGTCTCTTGAGGGAGATGGTGGGTAGTCCAGCTGAGGCGGTTTTCTAGTGGAGGGATATTTTGGCCAGGTGGGAAGTAGCATCCTATTATGTTGATGGTTTTATTTTGATTTATTTTCAGGTTGGTATATATTATTTCTTCATTGGCAATTTGGGGAGCTGATGAGTTTAGAATCTGGATGTTTAGATGCTGTTTAAATATTATAGCTATACCATCTCCTTTCTTGTTTAGTCGGTCTAGTCTTAGTATGTTGTAACCATTAGGGAGGATTTGCTCACTGGTAATGTGAGGTTTTAGCCAGGTTTCTGTCAGGATGATTATATCTGTGGAGTATAAGTCTATGATGGCATGGAGTTCGCGGACTTTGTTGGCAACTTAAATACTGAGAATGGGCTTGACTATTTTATCCTTAAACACTAACAGTTTAAACAATCCAAGGAAAAGATCAAATTTATTAAAACATATGAAATTAAATAAAGTACAAGTAGTATTTCTTCAAGAGACTCACTTCAAAACAAATGATACCTTTAGCTGGAATCCTAATGAACATATGATCTTATCTCACTCTTCATATAAGAAAAAGACTAGGGGAACTTTAATTTTATGGAAGAAATGTCACTATGCCTCAAATCATTTACAAATATGAAGATAAAGAAGGACTCCTCACCATATTAATAGTAAAATATAACAATAGACTCTGGACATTAGTAAATATATATTGGTTTTCAGGTATTGGGGTTGGGACAATAAGAAAACACATGGATCTAATAACTAGAGTATATAAATGAAATTTGATTTTTTGGGAAGTGACTTTAATTGTATATTGGATAAATCAGAGACCACAAGCAAAAGAAATGTACATGTAAGGTCTATAGGGAAGCTACTTAAGAAATGGGAAGAAAGTTTAAATCTAATTGATACATTTAGTTATAAGGAGAACAATTCATTATTATTTTCACACCAAGACCACAGATTTGGGACACATACAAGAATTGATAAAATCTTCATATCTCAAGACCTAAATTCAAAAATAATAAAGTTGTTCATAATCCCTTGTCCCTTTTCAGACCATAATTAATTAATTCTCAAAATACATACAGATGATAAGAAATTAATTTTTATGTCAAGAATTCCAGCTTCCATTACAAAATTAAAACACTTTAAACTGTGGTTAGATTCAGAAGTACAATTTTTTTAGATATAAACTACACTGCTGAAATAAATGTAATTAATATTTGGGATACCTCGAAAGCCTATCTAAATGGAAAAAATATTTCATGGTATAAAAACAAGATAAAAGAGTGGGAATCAGAATTATGTAACATCCAAAAACAAACGACAGATCTCACTATTAATTCATCTACTTACACACAAAATAATCATAAAAAAAGCATTGGAAGACTTAAACAAAAGATATAATGAAATCCTAACTCACAAAACTGATATAGCTGTAGAAAGGTTAAAACTTAGTTCCTATGCAGTATCACTCAAACATATGCATAATTTAGCAATAAGATTAAAAAAAACTTTCAATTGAAAATAATATTACAAGTATTATACATGAAGGAAGGAAAAAAACAAAAAGGTTTCGGATATAGATGATATACTAGATGCATTTAAATATTACTTCTCTGACCATTATAATGATACTTCACATATAACTAATACATCAAACTTAGACCTGAAATTAGTAAAGGTAAAGACTATACCAGAAAAGTTAAAGTTAGGCATTCAAAAACAAATATCTCTAAAAGAAATTGCTCAAAAAATCAAGGAAAGTAAAAGTAAGAAAACACTGGGAATTGATGGAATAATTAATGAATTGTATAAGATATTTCCATCTTCAGTAATATCATTGTTTCACAAAACTTTGAATGAAATTCTAGCACAAAACACAACTCCAATTTCATGGAGATACTCCTTAATTACACCCATTATAAAAGAAAACAAAGACCCTTTACAGTGTAAATCTTATAGGCCAATATCTTTACTTAACAATGATTATAATATCTTCATGTCAATATTAGTTAGTAGAATTAAAAAATCATTAACACACATAATAAATGAGAATCAAACAAGATTCATTTATAAAAGGCACACACATGACAATATACAAAGAATTCTAACACTCATAGATTTTCTAAACAGAAACAACTAAAAAGCTCTAATAGTAGCTTTGCATATAGAAAAAGCCTTTGATTCATTGAGCTGGGATTTTCTTTTTAAGGCTTTAGAATTGTTTGAATTTCCTACTAGTTTGATTACACTAATAAAGAATATTTATAAAAGCAATTTGGCTTATGTAAAACTTGGGCCATTTACCTCGAAGGCTATTGAAATAACCAAAGGTACAAAGCAGGGATGTCTGATGTCTCCCATCCTGTTTGCCTTAGGAATTGAATTATTTGCCTCATTAGTATGCCACAACTCTAATATATCAGGCATAGATGTATATGGTCAACTCAATTAAAAAATTATGTTATTTGCTGCTGATGTTTTACTCACGTTATCTGTCTCGGAGACATCAGTACAAAAACTAGATGAAATAGTGGAAAGGTTTTATCATATTTCCGGCCTTAGATTTAACAAGGGAAAATCTAATTATATACATTTGAATAAAAAGAGATAATTTACCTTAACTACAAATTGTGTGATGGGAAAACAAGTACCCATAATAAAATATTTAGGAATAACACTGTGATAATTTGGAATCTACATTAGCCACAATTTATAGCAACATAATTAATAAAATAAAAATGTTAATAGTAAGCTGGAATAAAATGTTCTTGAGATTTGAAGACAGATTACAAATAATAAAAATGATAATACTTCAAAAGTTAATTACATTGACAGGCTATTCCTTTAGTACCTAACAAGAAAATCTTGAAAAAAATAAACAAAATTCTATTAAACTTTCTTTGGTATCCAAAAAGAAATAGTATAGCCTATACACATCATATTAGATCTTGGGAAATAGGTGAAATTAAACTTCCAGATCTAGAATCATACATAAAAGCTTCTATATTAAGAACTATCATTAATTGGATATATCCTATTTATTCTTCAACATGGAAAACATTGCATACTATTATTTTTCTAAATGAAAATAAAAGAATTAAAAATTGTATTTTAAGTAAACAAAATAATAGGATGTGTCACATATTGACTGTTAATATTCAATATAATATAATAAAAAAACAAACTTAAATTATATAAATAATATTTACAATTTATTCAGAAGATGTATATATACTAACACAGATATTAAGATTTGGCTAGACTTTATAATACCCTTTAGCTGTACAAAGAGTTTCTTCAATAAAATTCATAATGTTATCTTAACTAGATGTGAGGGGAAAAGTCTTACTTGGCAACATTGTATAGAGAATCAAGTAGTATTAGACATTCAACAAATTCAGAATAAATATGACATTCCATCAACAGACTGGATGATACTACAAATCATATTATCATATGTTAAGGATCTTAATAGTAAAATTATTAATTCTCTTTATAAAACTAGTCCAGATTTGATAAGTCTAATATCTGAAATTATTTACGACAATTATAATTGGACAAATATAATTTCAAAATTATACAAAATATTTATAACATATAAAACTAACCCTAATGCAAGACATTGGAATTTCACAGCAAAAGGATGTCACACTAATCTCTCAATTGAGAGTAAAACAAATATTTTATGTTCTGTTAACTTAATATTTAATTTACAAGTATGGAAAATATTTACATGGAAATATATTCACAGGGCATTTATTTCACCTGATAAACTAGCCAAATTCAATTTACTTGATAAATCCATTTGTTGGAGATGTTCTTTAAACTGTAAAGCTGATTGGTCTCTTATATTTTTTGATTGTATTAATATGTAAAACATTCTGGGAAGAAATTACTATTTTTCTTCAAGCTATATTCAAATACCTTTATTTTAACCAAATCTTTAGTCCTCTTAAATGTTAATGATACTATTGGAATGAATAAAAAAGATCTATACCTACTTTGGTCCATACTAGATGTGGCAAGGAAATGTATAACTAGAAAGTGGAAGTCTTCACAAGAACCTACTCTGGAAGAATTATTGAGATTGATGGAAGAAACAGTGACATTAGAAATCAAGGTGAAGGAATTGAGAATTTCACATAAAACATGGAGAAACAATCCTTGGGAAAAAATGTAATTCTTATTGAGACATTAAAAATGAACCCTAAATAATTAATGTGTAACTTTATACTTTATTAATTGAATATTATAACTTTTTGTTACTAATTTCATATATTTTATTAATTTTGTTCCCTCCTTTGTTCAGGTCAATTGCACATAGTGTATATAAAGGTTTATAATGCTTGTTTATTGATGATTGTATTGTTAAACATTATATTATTTGGAAAATAAAAAAAAAATTGAAAAAAAAAAAGAACACATATTTAGTTACCATAGATGTATGCAACTTATTCTCAGTAATACCCCATAACATTGGGATACAATGGCTGGGGATGCAATTAGGGAGAACCAACCTTTTTGATCAGGGTGAAGTTAACATCCTTACTACACTAATGGAGGTGTTTCTAAACAACTTTCTACACTTTGAGGGACAATATTTCAAACAATTGACTGGTGTAGCTATGGGGGCGGCTTGCTCCCCCATATATGCAAATTTAGATATGTCCTACTGGGAGCAAGAACTCATTTTCTCCAGTAAATTTTGGGCATATATAAGGCATTACACCAGATTCTTGGATGAAATTTGTATTGTGTGGGAAGGAGACGTAGAGACATTGAAACACTTTTTGAGTACATTAACCACACAGTTGATTTCTTTAAATTCATCCATGATTACAGTAGGGTTAATATTTCATGCCTGGATGTTAGCTTAACTATTGACAATAGGAGTAACATCTTGAAATCCAACATCTTCAGGAAGCCCACATTTTCCATTTCTTATTTAGAATTTGATAGTTGACACCTCTACCATCAGAAGAAATCCATTGTCAAAGAACAGTATGTAAGGGCTGACAGAATGACATCAGCTGACCAAGATTTTTTATTGGAACTTGAGTATATGACAAGCTTATTTATCAAAAGGGGTTACCCCAAGGCTCTTTGTAAAATGTTGGCAGAGGAGGTCAGACACAAAAGAACTGAGGGTGTCTATAGGGCCATTTTGAGTGGGAATGTGGACTATGATAATGGCAATGGTTTTAGCATGCCACGCAACAACCAGGAAGATATAAAAAGCAAAATTGGGGATGATTTGTTGTTTATCACCACGTATAATCAAGATGTTGAGTGGGTAGGTCGCATTTTCCTGAAATACTGGAGGATATTAATAACTGATGGCTCCCTTGTAGATAAGATAGGGGGATCCCCAGAATAGTATATAGAAGAGACAGATGTTTCAAAGCATTTTTGGAAATGGGGGCTCATATCGCCTCAAAACAAAGCAGTAGAATGCCTGGTAATTTTAAATGTGGCAGATGCAATGCATGTGCATATATTTGTGAGACAGGTGGTGCCGTATTCATTAATGGAAGAAAGTTCTACTTCCATGGTCATTTCAATTGTAACAGCAGAGATTTCATTTATATGGCTAAGTGTCAACATTGTTCTGCCTTTTATGTTGGCAAGACCAGCAAGCAATTTAAGGACAGAATTAGAGAGCACAGTGCTAACATTAAAAATATGAAGTCAATGAATGCCTTAGCCAGACATGTAATGCAATACCAAACCACAAGTTTAAATTTTTGGCATTACAACAGTTGGTGAAGGATAGGCAGGGCAGGGTGATTGACCTGGATTTAGATGTATGTTAACTAAGGTGGCAATTGAGATTGGATGCCACCATTTATTTCCTGGCATTAATGACAGTGTCAGTATTGCAGCTATACTAAAAATTAAACACATTTTTAGATTAACATACACAACACTAGTGTACGTAGCATTTATTTAATTTACTTGGCAACAATTTTTTGATACTGTTTAGTATTTTATTGTCAGAATGAGACAGTATTCTGAATTTTAACATGCATTTTATGTGTCTAACAAATAGGTTTGGTTGGTGCAATACTATGCAATTCTAACTAATGTTTAAGGGAATTTTAACCTACCAATTACTTTTAATTGTTTAATTGATTTACAGGGAGGGGTATGAAAAGGTTGAGTTAGTAATGTTCATTGTTCTGAGGAAGTCCAACAGCAATTGGATGAAAGCGCTTAACCTGAGGATTGTGAATTTTGAATAAAGCAGTGTGCAACAGTCTTGGTGTCCTGGGTGCCTTCATATTTGTGAGTGCATTATTTCAGCAACCCATGTGTTTGTGTGTGTGTGTGTGTGTGTGTGTGTGTGTATATATATATATATATATATATATATATATATATATATATATATATATATATATATAGGCCTACTTCACTTACCCGACATGCAAAGCACTGAGCCAACAACACCGACATTTCACAACACCGAAACTGCACATATCCGATACAACTCCGTAAAACATACACACAGCAACACACACAAACAACATACAAAAAGCACAACACTTGACATAAAACTACCTAGTTCCCCTCACTCACACCCTGCCCACCATCTGCACTAAACTGAACCCTAACCACTAAAACAAAACATACACTACAAATAAAAAATCTAAAACACTTACTTTCACATTTCACGTTCTTGCAGGGGGGCTATGCCCCCTGCACCCCCCATGGGGTGGGTTGCCCCATACTCCCATAACTTAAATATACCAACTCCGAGATCACACTACAATGTCCATAAGAGCAGATTTCCTGTTCCACTTAAGTTAGACTGTCGACCATTTGGAAGTCGGCATTCTGATGTGTTTGTGATCTGACACGTCAATCTTTTTGGCTCGGTATTTCATTTGTCAGTCTTCTGAGATTTTGGTAATCTCAAGTACACCCATGTGTGTATATATATATATATATATATATATATATATATATATATATATATATATATATATAAAACAGAGCAAAAACACCACCAAACGATTCTCCCAGAAATATGCACAAAACCCAAAATGAAAATGGAGGTAAAGCAAGTCCTTAGACAAATTCAATAATATAAATAAATTCAAATAAGTTCCAATGGCACCAGCAGTAAAATTCCACAGTTTATTTTAGAAAGAACATGAGCGCTTTCGCGGATTACAGCTCCGCTTCTTCAGACATAATATACTCATTGCACCAAACTCTTTTATACTAAAACCATTCAACAGCATACTAAATTAGATAATTAATTAATCAATCACATGACTACTGCTCAATTCATTCAACTACAGAGTATGCAGTGAATATATACACACAAACTACTCCTATGAAATAAGTGTGACTACATTACTCAAATAAAACAATATTCCATATAATATAATAACAATAATATTAATAAATAGATACAGCTGCTCAATCTGTGTCACATATTATATAAATTTCAAACTAAACATCAATAAATACACCAAAATTTAATATAATTATTAAAAACATATCTAATAAGAAAAAATTCATCTGAGGGCTCTGGCTTTTAATACAGGTTTCAGAGGAACGCTGTCATTGAGTCCTCTACCCCTATGTGCTGCTAACCTCAAAATCCATTTGATTTCTGCCTGCTCAGTATCATTTACTATATCACCTAATCTAATATTAAGCGGTTGAATGTGCAATACTTGGAAGTAAAAAGTATGCTCCATACCCATTTGAAGTGTGTGTTTTGCTATGGCACTATAGTCTTGATGTCTCATAAGGCAGTACCTGTGATCTCTTATCCTTTCTTTCAAGGATCTATTCGTTTTACCTACATAAAATTTATAACATAGAGAGCAATGAGCAACGTATACTACATTTCTGGTATTACATGTGCTGTTGTTCCTAAGTTCCCAAAGGTGGCCTGTAACAGGATGCTTGCCCTTAGTTTACTCACTTGATTATATGTGTTATCAGTTCTTCAAGATTACTTTTTTTTTTTTCCTCTGTCGAACATCCAGTTGTACCAAACTTACATGGGTTGCCAAAAGTTTATAAAAATCCTGTGCTCCCAATGTTCAGGCCTATAGTATCAGGTGCTGGATGGCTCACTGAGCCCATTTCAATTTATCTTGATTATGAGTTAAATGTCAAATGAGGTTAGCAGCACATAGGGGTAGAGGACTCAATGACAGTGTTCCTCTGAAACCAGTATTAAAAGCCAGAGCCCTCAGATGAATTTTTTCTTATTAGATATGTTTTTAATAATTATATTAAATTTTGGTGTGTTTATTGATGTTTAGTTTGAAATTTATATAATATGTGACACAGTTTGAGCAGCTGTATTTATTTATTAATATTATTGTTATTATTTTATATGGAATATTGTTTTATTTGAGTAATGTAGTCACACTTATTTCATAGGAGTAGTTTGTGTCTATATATTCACTGCATACTCTGTAGTTAAATGAATTGAGCAGTAGTCATGTGATTGATTAATTAATTATCTAATTTAGTATGCTGTTGAATGGTTTTAGTATAAAAGAGTTTGGTGCAATGAGTATATTATGTCTGAAGAAGCAGAGCTCTAATCCGCGAAAGCGCTCACGTTCTTTCTAAAATAAACTGTGGAATTTTACTGCTGGTTCCATTGGAACTTATTTGGATTTATTTATATTATTGAATTTGTCTAAGGACTTGCTTTACCTCCATTTTCATTTTGGGTTTTGTGTATATATATATATATATATATATATATATATATATATATATATATATCTGTAAAATTCCCCAAAGCAGAAAGAAGACAGCTCGATATGAAGCTAAATCCAAAAACTTGATGAACCAGCAAGTAATCGTACTGAAAAACTTTATTGCAGAGAAAGAAAGTTAGCGCTTTCATGGTAATACCATACCGCTTCTTCAGACAAACATGAATGGGGACAGAATAACTTATATACAAATGACATCATCTCAGACAGCTTAACAGCCAATAAAACAAACATTCATGCAGCCACATTCTCAGCTTAAAGGCATATGAAGTAGATAATATTTACTGGCATAAAATCTGATAAAAAAATAAAAAATAATAATAAAAACATTAACACAAATAAATAAAACATGAAAAATATTCATAAATATATAAACAAACAATAATAAATGCCCTACAGCCGTTTTTTCCTTAATACAGGCTTAATGGGGACATGATCATTCAACTCCATAGCTAGGTGTGTCCCCAACCTCAAGATCCACTCCAACTCGACCACCTCAGTACGAGTCACTATATCACCACCTCGCAGACCTGGGCTGATCAAACATAATACCTGGAAGACAAAGTTGTGTTCAGGGCCAGTAGACATAACATGTTTCGCTAAGGCACTAAAATCATATTGCTTCTTCATGCAATACACATGGTCCCTAATTCTTTCTTTTAAGCTCCTGTTGGTCTTGCCAACATAGAATTTAGGACAGCACTGACAATGTGCTAAATAAACCACATTCCTGGTGGAGCAATCAGCAGATGCCCTCAACTTCCACAAGTAGCCCGTGACAGGGTGCCTAATGAACCTAGACTCATCTATAAACTGACAAAAATTGCATTTATGACATTTAGATGTACTCATCAAAACTTGGGATCCAGACATAACATGTCTAGGAAAACATAACTGTTGCCTTAAATTACTGTGGTTCTTATATACAAATCTAGGGCCATCTGCTAATATATCGGAACATCTGCTGTCAGTCTGTAAAATATGCCAGTTCCTGGTAACTATATCTTTCACCATATTTACACCATGGGAAAATTTCAAAACAATGGGAGGAGAATAATACCTATGAGGTGATCTGATTAATTGCCTATACAGAGCAGAAAAATATGGACATGCTCTACTATCACGCTCGTTGGTTATTCTGGCACAAGTTTGATCAACTTCAACTTGGGTATAACCCCTAATGGCAAACTCTTTCTTCAAATCTGACAAACTTCCTTCAAAGTCAAAAGTAGTACATGACAACCTCAAGACCCTGAAGGCTTGACCTCTCACAATGTTTCGAAATATATGTTGTGGAGGCATACTCCGCCTATGGAGATATGATGGTCTATAACAGTCCTTCCTATGCATCCTGGTCAGCATTTTGCCATTCTCCAGCTGGATGTTCACATCCAAGAAATCAACAGTGACTTGGGAACAAGTGAGGGTAAATTTCAAAATTATTTAAAGAATGAAAAAACAAGTCAAGCTCTTGCTTGTTGCCTTTCCAACCAATAAACATGTCATCTACAAAACGTCTATATATGGCAATATGACCTCTATGTTGTCCCAATACATGATGGAATTCCCATTCCAACATCATCAAATTGGCATAAGAATTAGCACAGCTGGTCTCCATAGCCACACCAGATTGTTACCAGTAACATTTATCCTGAAACATAAAAGTATTGTGTTCAAGGACCAGCTCTAGAAGCATGCACAGGAAGTCAATATGCTTCATGTCAAATTTATTACTCCTAGCCAAAACTGCCCTGACCATACTAATGCCTTCCTGGTTAGGAATGCATGTAAACAGGGATACAACATCTATCGTCACTAAAAATTGAATATCCAAAACATCCCCCTCACTGGTCACATTATATAAATCTCTCAAAAAGTTTTCAGTATCTTTCAATACAACTTCACTCATATCAAGAGCTATTCAAAGTTGATTGTCCAAATAAATGGACATAGCCTGAGTCAACCAACCACTCCCAGCTACAATCAGTCTAAACTGTGGGAGTGTAGGGTGTTTGTGGATCTTGGGTAAGCCATGAATCCGAAGAATAACAGGATATTCAGTAATAAAGTAATCAACTAGTTCCTTGGTAAGTAGACCTAGATTAAAGCATTCAAGTAAACAATTATCTATTCTGTTCTTCATCACACTCACAATATCAGCTTCCACACTAATATATGTATTAGTATCAGACATCTGATTTATCATATCATAATAATATCCAGAATCTAAAATCACTACACAGCCGCCTTTGTCTGCCGGGAGGATAGCTATATTTTCATTTTTAATCAAATCATTCAAGGCTTGTTGTTCAAATCTAGTCAGATTATTACAACTTGTCATCTGTATTCTATTAATTACTTGATATATTTCTTTCTCACAAATTGTGAGGAAGACATTAAGTGCTGGTGTAAAAGCTGGTGTAAAAACACTGGGTTTCCTAAAAACTTTAAATTCAGAATCCTGCCTCTGAGAAATATTAGGTCCATCATCAAAAACATACATACAGACACATTACGTGAAAACAACCGTAAATTAATCATACAATCAACAAAATCCACTTTAGCTGTGGGTATAAATGATAACCCTTTCGCCAATACTGACAATTCATGCTGTGTTAAAACATGTCTGGAAATATTCCAAACTAGGTTGTGGCTCCCATCCCCCACATCTTTTTCAAGGAACGGTTCTGTTGGACAGAAGGGGGTTCTTTGCTTTTCTGTCCTTTCTGTGTTTCGTTGTCGAAAGAGTATTTCCTCACTGTACGAATAGGGAGGGGCAGAATCGGAAAATCCAGCTGAGACTGTGGGGGCAGTATCTTCCTTCTAACTACTGGACCCAAGTCATTGTGGGTAGCTGGTTCAGTACTTTTGGTAACACCAGGACAGTCCATCATTGGTGTGGAATACACCTACCTCTGAGGCTCTGGTGAAGTCGCTTCAGTGCATAAATTCCCACCCATGTTCAAGGTATCTGGGGGCTCAACAATAGCCTCCAGCACAGGGAGGCTGCAGTTGGGTTTGTTTTTGATATTTATATTTATATATATATATATATATATATATATATATATATATATATATATATATATATATATCAATGTATAGAGAGAGAGAGAGAGAGAGAGAAACAAACATGAAATACCCATGGCTGGTTAAAGTGCACTCTTTTTAAATGCATTTTGTTAGAATAAAGGTGATCAAATGAATGTCTTTTGAAAAGAGTTAGTGGAAATTTGGTATTTGTCGGAAATTGCTAAATATGAGAGATAAGGGAATTTTTACCTTTCCTCCATTATTGGGTGATCTTGAATTTGGTATATTTATGATAGCATGGTGTGGGGTCACAGTATTCCACATGGCAGATACAAGGGAGGGCTTGCTTGCACTACAGTCAGGAAAGGAGCACTACTGCATTCCTCACTGTACTGTGATCCCACACAATCAAGACCTTTGTTGTTCAGCCTTCTGGGTTTTTAATGTTCCTGGTTCAATCTTTTGACATTTGCTCTTGTGAGCTTTCATCCTTCTGCTAGGAACCATATCTATCTATCTAGCTATCTATACACATACACTTCTCTGTCTTTCCCTTTATATCTATCTATATAAAACATAAGTATGTATTCTCATTCTGCTTTTATATATATATATATATATATATATATATATATATATATATATATATATATATGTACACACACACACACACACACACACACACACACACACACACACACACACACATGAGAGAAAGGATTACTTTCATATTGTTTCTATTGTATAACCAATTCTCTGTGACCATCTGGATGAAGCAGAACACCTGCCACCCAACTCATTTCCTGTACCATATCAGTAGCCAGAGAGTCTGAACCACTGGCATATTTCTTCAGGGTGGGAATGCCAATAACTTTTCACTACGAACAAGCCACGACAGAGCCAGGTGTTCCCCCTTAATTATATCTGAGCTAGTTAGCTTTGTGTTATCATGCACAAACTGCATTTTAATAACACTGAAGTAACTTGTTTTGCTACAAGAAAATGAATATTCTTCCTCTTTACGTTTGGCCTAACCTTGGCCCTCAGCTGCATGTAGACAGCCAGTCAAGTTGGTGCAGATGTACAGCTGAAGCCTGAATTAACTTGCTTGCCTGTAAAGATTATTTTTTCCTTCATTGTCTTAGCAGTTTCCTTCCATGAAATAAACAAATGAAAAGTATGGTCTTTTGTGGGCCTATTTGTCAGACATCTGGCCCTAATAGGCGTATGCAGTTTGCATTTTTGAATCCAGAATTTTGTTTACACAAACAGGTTTGAAACCAGCTAACTTCAGTATTTGTTGGACATATCTTTGAGATTTGCTGCATCTTATAATGCAGAACAATGGAGTAAAAGATAAACACCTGTTTTAGCTTTTATCATGTCCTGGTACAAAACCAAATAGAATGTTGGTAAATTAAGAAAGGACTGTAGCCAAGCAAATATAAGAATCCATGACCAAACATTGCAAACAATGTAATTGCAGCACATACCACTGACAAATGAACATTACTGTACTAAACACACAGATGCCCACAGAAAAGGAAAAAATGCTTTTGTGTGGAGGTAAGCCCCACCGTATGTGAGAGATCACACTTTACAACTCCACTTACATATACTAACTCCATGATCACACTGCTATGGAGAAAGCACAAACAATATGGGGACCAACAGCTTCTTTTTCTACCTAAATGCAGTGTTCCTCTGTTAAAACCAAAGAACTAACAGTGCAGCTGCACTGCAAAAAGTAATACAAAAAAATTCAAGCATCCTGCTACCTGGGTCAGGCAACCAAATCTTCATTATGTTACAACAATTTTTTTGTTATATGTTGTGATTCATGTGTTCTGTTCCAATGTATTTGTTCATTATACAGGAATTTGTACCCCTTTAAATATGGAGTATATAAGCATGGTCCACCAGGGGTCGGGTTTCCTGATTATTATTTTTTGAATTGCATTGATAAAGGCCATGTTATGGCCGAAACCGGTATGCTGTTTATTCTTCAAGATTCCTTTATTTAAGGAATCTGGATATCAATAAAGTTGGTTCGATGGAACCGTACGTGCTGGCTCATGGTTTTTGAATGTTTACTTGAATTTGGAGCCGTGCACGTTGTCCGGCGTGCGCGTACCTTGGGTGGAGTTGCTGAACCAAATCTAAAAACAGTAAACACCTATCACATAAGAAATCACTGTTAAGTAAAGCTGCTGCCATTGTACCTTCATGTTTGGTCTCAAAAACAGCAAATCCAATGGAAAAGCATACTCGCAAAATACAGTCAAGAGTTTGGAAATATTTGAAAATTGTCTACTACAGTACAAGTTAGTTACTAGAAGAACAAGAAAACATCACAATTTATTTTATTTGTTTATTTTACATTTGTTTACTGGGAAAGTTCAACTGAGATAAGACCCATTTGCAGTGGAGGCCCATGGAGATGCAGAAATTATACAAAGCTTATACAAGAAAGTATACAAAAAATATGCACGACTTAACAGTACACCAGAAATTACATTCTGTGCTACTATAGCTGACATTTGTATTATACAATCATCTGATATAATTCCTTATTGTAATGTAGACATTGTAGTTTCTCAAGGTAAACTGAGGAAGGGTTTGTAGGAGGGAAATTGGATAGCAAAAGATGAGGTTAGAAATTATCTAGACGAGAGAGATCATAGATTATGAGGTGGTAAGGGAAGAAGGAAAGGAATCGAAAAGAAACAACATAGCAAGCACTTTGCCTTTAATGTCTCAAAAAAGAGATTTTTGGGAAGTTGTCAGAGTAGATGACCTGAAGATGACCAAGAATTGGAAAAATTATGTTGAGAACCAAAAAGGTACTGATTGGTACATAGCAAGTAGGGAGAGAGAAGTAGTGATGGTGCTATGTTATTCACACATTCATCAGGGAACTAGGTTCTGTTCTGACTATGGAACAAAAGAAAAGCTGAAAACTGAACTTGCTTGCCAAAAAGGATTCAGAGGCAAAAAAAAAAAAAAAAAGAAAGGAAACAGACCACACCTTGTGATCTGAAGGGAATGACAAGTTTAACACAAATAACTAGTCTCCGGTGGAAATGAAAAGAAAATTTGTATTACAACTTTCCACTTCTCACTACAATGGGAACTGTACCTTTTACAAATGGAAAGCAGGCTTTGAGGAAAAACAGCTCATGAGAACAAGAAGTCATCATTAAACACCTAAGGATAAAAGGCTTGAGATTAATCAAAGGAAATATTTCTTGCTGAATGTTTAAATGAGATAGCAAAAGCCTCCAACTGAAGGTGGGAGAGACAAAAAAAGTTTCAGGAAAGCTTTGGAGAGATATCAGACTGTGCTGAAGATATGCACATTGTGACTGCTATGACGTAGTAACTACACGTGCTACTTCAGCAGTAGGAAATAACTGGGCTACATGGGTCATACATGCTCACAAGAAAGGATTTTGTGTTTGCAAGAAAACTAAAAGAATGTTAAGCTACTGAGCTCTTACCCTTTTACTACAGGCTTTCTTGAATTCCATGACAAGGTTGACTTATTCTGAAAGTAGAAGTCAACAGAGGACACACAAACCTTCTCTGCATTGGATGCAGCTTTAACATTACACTGAAAACATCAAGTACAGACTACACACACTGCCAGGTCTGTAAATGTGCACCACCAGAAAAGGGGTTAAATGTCTACTAATATAGCCCTAAAAGTTGCCATAACCATATTAGTTCTTACCTTAATAGAGGAAAGCTTGATGCTGCGTTAAGAACTGATGTCTATTAATTCATTCGTTCTCCATTTTCCTGATTTATCTAGCTGAGGGTCAAGGAGGAGCCAGAGTTGATCCAATGGTTCAAATGGTGCAAGGTGCAGGGAGAAAGTAATCCTGAATCGGGCACTGGTCTACTGATTTATGCATAAACATGCACAAACACATAAGCATGTCTTTGGTGAAGGGAAATGGAATATCCAGCACAGACACATGAGCACAGACCTGGGGGACCTGCAGACTCTGCACAGAGGGCACACCACCCAAGAGCAGAACTAGAGAGTAGAGCATTGTGAGGAAGCAGTGTTAACCGCTATTGCACTGTGCCACCCTGACTGGTGGTTACGATGTATGTAAAATAAAACACAGGAAAAAAACAACAGAAATATTTCCAACATTTTTTATAATGCAGTAGATAAGAAAGTTAAAGATTTAAATATGCCCTGTAACAGGAGGAATAACTGTAGGAAGAGCATCCTATGACAGTCTTGGGGGCTCCATCTTCTAGGACCAAATAATGGGGTACTATGAGGCCATGCACCAGTCTAAGATGGACTTAATTGTATTTTGTCTGTGTAATGAAATAAGACTTTCTTTCTCCTTCCATTCGTACCTTTGCTGGTGAAACTCACAGTAATGTAGGACACTGGATAACATGTTTTTATTTTAGTGTAATCACAAGGAAACAAATTAAATACTTAATAACAGAACATCATGACAGTCTACCTTCTGCAGGCACTTTCTTGGACCTCTGGCTGATAAATCTCTCTGTTAACTACATTACTTTGCCTACTGCACAGATCTGAAATTATGCAGTTGTTACTGTCATGTTTTCAGATCTCTGTAAAATGACTGCTACCATCCCATACTGAAAATTATTGACTCTAGCCTTCCAAAACAATTTTGGCCCATATCTGTATTTCCCTTTTAATCTAAACCATGAGATGTCTATGGCTACTTAGGTGAAGGAGTACTCACATAAGTAAGGGATCCTGCCTTTATACTGGTATAGTTTCAGGAAAAGGAGGCAGTGAATGAAATCCTCTCAAAAATTGATTAGTCTCATCTTATTTTTACAAAATCAAGGCCTTCAGTTGGGTTAACCACACCCTGTTGTTGTATACGCTTGCACACAGAATCTTTTGTTAATGGTCCAGCTCACTGCTTCAAGAACAACCTCTAGAATAAACCTCCTCTCCTTTTGGATTTTCCCATTAAGGGTCACTACAGTGGAACAAGAGTCTGCAGAATGATTGGCAATGGAGTTTTTATAGTGGTGAGCAGCCAGCCTGGTGCCCAACCTTCCACAGAAGCCACACACATGCACACACTCACATCTAGGGCCAAATTAGAGTGTCCAATCCACCTGCACCATGTCTTTTGGGATGTGGGAGGAAACCAGAACAAACCCATGTGACTGCAGAGAGGACATGGAGATGCTGCACAGAAGGCACCTCAGCCAAGGATCGAACTGGAGAACCTCTTTCTGTGAAGTGGCAATGCTAACCACTGCACCACCATGGCCACCCAACCTCCAAAACAAACACTTCAGAATAATTTTTTTTTTTTGAGATCCAGCACTTCAAAATAAAGGTTATGACCTTTTCTGAATGACATCACATCCAGGAAGTAGTACTCTGGGATTCAGTAATGGGTCTCCCTTCTACATCATTTAGAATTGCCCATCCCTCTATTAGACTGGATAGTCATGTTTTTCTGTAAGCAAGTAATATGTTTTCCTGGGTCTATATCATGAAATCGAACTTCCAAAATATCGAGCACCATAAGTTCGAACTTGGAAGATCGAATTCGGATAACATCGAAACTTTTCCTAGAGAAAAAATTCACTGTTCCAAAAAACACACACATAACACAATCACACCAAACACCTTCAAAACCTACACTAAACCTAACATACACCACTATCTATGCACCATCCTTAACACAGCCCTAACCCTAAGGTCCGTCACTACCCCACACTTACCTGACCTGCGTTCTAACCCTAAAGTCCGTCACTACTGCACACTTACCTGACCCATGCCCTAACCCTAAAGTCCATCACTATCGCACACGTACCTGACCCGCGCCCTAATCCTAAAGTCTGTCAATATCGCACACTTACCTGACCCACACTCTAACCCTAAAGTCCGTTACTACTGCACACTTACCTGACCCGTGCCCTAACCCTAAAGTCCTTCACTATCACACACTTACCTGACCCATTCCCTAATCCTAAAGTCTGTCACTATCACACACTTACCTGACCCACGCCCTAACTCTAAAGTCCGTCACTACCACACACTTACCTGACCCATGCCCTAACCCTAAAGTCCATCACTATTGCACACTTACCTGACCCACACCCAAACCCTAAAGTCCGTCACTATTGCACACTTACTTGACCCACGCCCTAACCCTAAAGTCCATCACTACCCATTCGTACACTTACCTTGACCCGGTCCGAAAATGCAGAAGCCGCAGAAATGGCCAACCAAATTCTTTCCCTGGGAAAGACTTCGGGTTTCCGCAGCTTTGACATTCTCACCTTTCAAACTACCAAGTTTGGCCTTCCGGTATTCTGCGTTCTTCACGTTCGATTTTGCGATAGGAACCCGTTTTCCTGGTTTGTCTGTTCATCTCCAGATAATAAAGAAAGGCAGCAACAGAATTTTATTTGCTTATTTATTCATTACTTAATTGCTTAACATTAATTAATTCATTTACCTTTAATCTATGCATCTCCTGCTAAAGTGCTAAAGCAATGTGAATAAATGTTCCTTCTTCAAAATGGCATTTTTCTTCTTAGATTTCTTTTTATGTGGGTTTATTATTTTAGCAGATTCAGCTGAGGGCAATAATTCTCTAGGATTATCGTCCCTATAACAACTGCATTTTTATTAATTTTCTTTTCATAAAATCTGAGTAGAGGTGGAAATGGTGTTCAGTTTATTTGTTAGATAGTTATACATCTGCCCCAAAACTGAAAAAAGCCTGAAAAGCTGTTCCTTCACTCGTTTACCCAGATCATCTGATAGTCAGACAAATTCTGTCTCAATCCTGCATCACACTATGCACACCTGTTCCTAACATATTAAATGCTGTAATAAATATATGCTGTCATCCCAATCCAGACGTGAATATAATTTATAGTATTCTAGCTCATGTCTGTCACATGGTACTCAACAGGTTAACCTTGTACCACTAAACAATCCCACACTTGCAGTCAACTTACATCCACCATACAACTAAGAGTTGAAAATATCACAGTTATATGACAATGGCTTCAGTAACAAAGAAGCTGGGATCCTGCAGTGCAGCTCAGATATCATGGGTGTGACTGAATCCTAGTTCCAAGATTATCTTTTTCATTCAGACTTGCTTTCACAAAATTGCAAATAATTTGCAGACAACAGACATGGACTAGAGGTTGAAGAGGGTATTTTCCAATGGTTTATAAATATTCATGTCATGTTGGTAGTGAAATACACATTGCTCATTTATCACAACTCAGATTGGTTGATTGTATAAGCACTCACTGGGGGCTGTTCCAAGTAATTTATCTGATTCACCTATATTTCTCTTAAGGATGTTGAAGAACAGCTCCACTGCCCCAAGAAGGTCTGGTGGTTGCAAAGATATGGTCTCTTAAGTCACACCACTGGCACCAACAGGTTAAAGTAAAAGCAAAGAGAAAAGTATACCAAATCTGATTCAATAAGTAATTCATGAAATGCATCCAGGGCCAAGTGCTTACTGCTTATCTGAGTATAGTCCTCCAACATCCACATCCAGACTAGGACTGCTTCCATTATGAATAATCACATCTCGTTTGACTTGTAACTATTCAACCCCAAAATATATAAAGCATTGGGAGGTTGCTAGCCAAGTTCTGAACATGATTACAAGACATCTAAATTGCATTTGTAAGTGGGTTCTAGTATTCTTCTTCTGTGTACCAAGTCAGGAACCAAGCACCTTTTCATGTGGTAAATTTTATATATATTTTATATATATATGTATGTATATATATATATATATATATATATATATAGATAGATAGATAGATAGATATATGTGTGTGTGTGTGTGTGTGTGTGTGTGTGTGTGTGTGTGTGTGTGTATATATATATATATACATATCTATATATATATATATATATATATATATATATATATATATATATATATATATATATATATATATATATATATATATATATATATATATACTTTGATAGGAGGAAAAGAGTGAAGGAAAGCACTATTCTCCCTCTCTTACTCTTCTATATGTTTAGCCACATTGGCAGAACACTTGCAATCTATTCAATTCAATGTTCTAGTCATCAGTCATGAGTCAACAACAGTAGGGAGCCCACTAAGATGATACACTGACTGCTTACAGAGCTGTCTTTGGTCTATCAACCCAAGCTCATAACCAATAACCATTATGCCAGCCTCCCTATATTCCGTCTCTCTCTCTCTCTCCCTCTCTCCCCCTCTCTGTCAATGACAGTGTTTTCTATTGTCTCTTATCCATGGCAATTGCTCTTCAAACAAAATATTATTTTCACCTGGACACAAGTACATGAATCCCAGAAAAGGCTGGTAGAATTCTCCAAATTCCAATAGCTTTAATATTGGTATTCCAGCACTGCCATTGTCCTAGATATGGCTATGCACCTAAGCATACTGTTTACCTGCCACTATTGATTTAACAATATATAAATTATAAAAGTCATATCTCATAGCTACAGTGCCAAATCAAGCTGGCAAATTAAAGGTGAACACCGCAGTTTGCCAACTTTAAGTGATAAATAGTGCCCTGTTATCAGATAAGAAGTAACTATACATGAATACATAAATAATTAATACCAACTATAAGATATTGAAAAATGAATGAATAAACCTTTATTTAAACAGCAACAAAGTCAAGACAGTGCTGATACACATTAAACAGGCACACAGTGGTCAAGGCAGTACACAAGGAAAAAAAGTAAAAATCAGCTGTACAAGACAGAATATGTTTAAAGATGAATTTGATATTGTTCTAATTAAGTATCCCAGTCTTCTTTTACTGAAGGAAACCATGGATCCTCATGTATGCTAAGTAGTAAAGTATTATGCGAGGCAGGACCAAGAACAAAAAAACTTCATCAATCATACCTCTCAACTGTCCAGATTTGTGCAGAATGTCCAGATTTTTGTCCTGTTCCTCATAAAATTTGTGGTTTTCTGACAAACACTAGAATGAGCTGAGGATTAACGTCAGTAAATAATAACATGCATTTGAGTTTCAGACTTCATATCCTTCAGAAAATACATGCTAACACAAATTCTGCTATTCTAACAGCTTTTTAAGTTTATAAGAGCAAGATTTAAAATGTGCCCCTATGTCTAGGCCTTTCTTCCTCCATTTTGTTGGGATTTGTCCAGATTTCCTGCATTAAGAGGTTGAGAGGTATGATCAAAATGACCACCAAAATAACCCCAAACTAGACAACTGTGTTTTTATCTCTAAAGAAAACAGTAACTAAACCGATTTTCCTCATTCAGATCCAATGGACCAGTTTCTCATTTCAGTACTAATAACTGCTTCCTTTGAAGAGTCTTGCAATTTCATCTGTATGGCTCCTTTTCTTCCTGACTGTAAACTCTTGTATCACTTAATTACATACAAGAAATTAATTCTTTCCTGAGAAACTATGGAAAATTACAATGCACCTTTCAATTACAAGTTTCATACATTTTTATTTTGCCTTTCATCTCTTTTTTTCCATTCGCGGAAGAAAGCCACTAGGTTCTATACATTTTCATGATACAGAAAACACACATATTGCATAGTTCATAGAGTTTAAACATAGCTTTACTATGTGCCAATATTCTGGAATAACACAGTCCAAAAAAGTGCTTGCATGACAGGCAGGTGCAAAGGCCAAAAGTAGTAACTCAAAGTCAAAAAAGCAGCTAGCACCAGAGTGAAAAAATCCACAGTGAAGTATCACTGAGGAATGCTTGTTGCCAAAAACTGGTCTGTTGGTTGTTTCATCAAAATAAATATTTGGATTTATTCACTCTGGTGCTGGCTGCTTTTTTGACTTTGAATATTCTGGAATAAGAAATAAAAAAAATGCATCACATTTTTGAACCAGTTTTTATACCCTGGCATCACAATGCTCCTTATAAGAACTGAAAGCAGTTCTTCTGGAGGCAACTCACAAAAAAAAAAATAAATAAATAAATAACAGAGACAGAGACAATGATCCATTTCTTTGAGTGCACTCACCCTACTCTCCTTCCTGATAGACCATGTGTGTTGGAATTGTGAGACTACAAGGCTAAACTCCATCTAAGAAGCTTTCTGTTCTGCTCACTTTCCTTATGTAACCACTTAAAAGGGTTGTAGTATGTAACCATGGTAAATATTCTGCTATACAGACTATGCCCCGGCAGTCATTCTGTATGGCTACATAAGGTTCATCACTGGAATGAAGTCTTTGACTGAAGTATACAACAGGGTATTCTTCTTCCTCTAACAAAACATTGCTAAGTATGGATCCCAACCCACAGTTGGAAGGGTCCACCCACAAAATGAATTTTTGAGTTTAATTAGGACCGGCTAGAACAAGGGGTCCACTCAAAGCCTCCTTGAGCATTTGAAATGCCTGCTCATAGACTTGAGTCCAGGCAACCTTATCTGATCTATTTTTTCTTAGAATATATGTAAAGGAAGTTGCTCTTATACTACAGTGGTGAATAAACATTGTATAGCACCCTGCTAACCCTAAAATTACTCTCACTGGTTTCTTGGTTGAAGGAGGTGGTATGTGCCAAAATAGCTTTGAACTTGACAAGCTCTGACCTACATTTTCCACCACTCACTTTATGATCCAGGTAAGATACCTTTGTTACACCTGCCTGACACTTGCCCTTAATAGTCAGCCATGCCTTTTGCCATCTGCCCAGCATCCACACCCAATATGCTATCCGCGACCAGCGTTAGACATCAATTTCATCCAGATAACCAAGGGCATAATCTCCTTCTCCTGGTAGGATGTGATATACCAGCTTCTGGAAATTTGTTGAGACAGTCTTCATTCCAAAGAGCATTTTATAGACTCATATAACACAAATTATGTAATAAATGCTAACCTCTCCCTGGCTGGAGGTGTCAAGGGTACCTGTAAGTAATTATTGGTCAAGTCAATACTAGTTAGATAATTAGCTCTACCAAGCTACTGTAAGTCTTCATCTATATTGGACATAGAGTAAGCACCTGTCTCTGTGTGACTGTTCAGATTTGTGTAGTCCACACAAAACATGGTGCTGCCATCTTTCTTTGGCACCATCACCACTGGTGAGGTCCAGGAATTTCTTTCAGATGGAATCACCCCCAGTTTTAACCTGTACTACAGTTCCTTTATCAGGGTTTGCATAACTCATCCAGGCATGCTGTAAAGGGCTAGTGTGATAGTTTATTGGGATCCTGTATCCACATGGTGTTCCTCCATATGAGCACACCTTGGATTTCCAGTAACCATATTTCAAACTTTGTATACAACTGCCTGGATTTCCTAAACCTGGGTAGGAGATAACTATTGTGAGAGGACTACCTCTTCCACCAAGGTGTCAGACCAAGCCTCATGGAGGAAATATTTGACTAGAACCCCCTTGTCTTTGTCCTGCAACCCATTGCATATACTGAGTACCAGGGCCTCTCTATTCATGATAGGACTTTATCATGTTCTCTTGTACTCTTGTTTCTATTCTTATCTTCCCTACTTCCATCTAACATCTGGCATCATTCCCAACTGCCATTTTCCCTCCCATAGTGCTTTGTGCTATATCCTCTCCTACTCAGACCCCACCCCAACTGTACCTCATTTTGTCCTGAGCAAAACTCCTTCTTCCTGTCATCCCTGCAGTCTTCTGTCATATACTACAATCAGATTAATATTTATCTCTCATCTCTTCCACTACGATATCTCTTGGTCTCCCCTTTATCTCTCTGTACTACCTATACCCCTCTACCCTTAGTCTTTCTGCATCCATTCAGAATTAAATCAGTACTTCTTTATCATACATATTTTACACTGCTAACAGACTCCTCACCTTTTAAATTCATCCTCATTTATATCAATATTTCTGTATACCTACCACTTCAGCCCTATACCTGCTTATCAATCCTTCCTATCATCCTACTCTACTTAAGTTCTCCCATTAATCTCTATAACTGCATCATACTCCTCCCACAACACACTATCACTTATCCATACATCCTTCTAAATCCCAAATATGCCATTACTTTATCTCTGTCACTAGCATGTCTCATTATACTAACACTCTCAACCAGCTATCACAAGTCTCTCTCCCACTATTACGTAGTTACACCTACCAGACAATGCTTAAACCAGAATACCACAACACATTTCTCTAATATCTCCTCCAACCTACTCAACATTAATTTCATTAGCACCCAGAAATACAAGCAAGCAGCACATGCTCTATTGTTATTCAAAGTCGCCTATAAACTCAAGCCCAAATATAAGTGGCTCTTCAATAGCCACATTGCTAACTGGACAATAATACTGGGAGGGGATACACATCCCAATTCTGGAGCCACTTATCTAACCTTGGCCCCACAAAACAAGTCCACATATGTCTTGAAATAGCAACAGGCAACCTCTCCAACCACCTAGGACTTAAAATACTACACAATAACCTAAGAAGTCTCTATAGCAAAATGACAGACATTGATGTCTTCATAGCCCACGACTCCTCTGATCACTTCACAGACACAGAAACCTGGTTAAAAACAATTACCAAAGATATAGAATTACTCCCACCAGTTTATAAGATACTCAGACTAGATAGAACCAACAAAAAAACAGGTGCAGTTGCTATTTTCTACAGAAATGTTTTAGATCTCTCCACTTACCATATTATACCCCCGTTCAACAATGCTGAACTTCTCATCTCACTCCTCAGACAGAATATTCACACATCTCTAGCCATCAAAGGTCTATACACATCACTTGGTAACAACATATACATATCATTTGGTAACAACATGCTCATCCTGGAAGAGATCCTCTTCTGGATCTCGGCCAACATAAGCCTGGAAACTATCTTGCTAATAGAAGTTAACATAGACTGGCAAAAGATAGCCCTAGAAAACCTAACAAATTCTATTCAGCTATATGGCTTTTCTCAGTTGATTAAGACTCCAACTAGAATTAACAAGACCAGATCTAAAGAATCCATCCTAGAATGGATTCTAACATCCACCCCAAACAATGTTGCCACAAGTTGCACCCTGCCTGATAACCTAAGCTACTACCAGCTAAGTTACATTATCAGACACCCAAAACAACCCCAGAAGGTTCATCACTATAGTCATTTTCTCCAGTAACTTCAGTAAAGAACTTTTCCTTCTAACCTGCTCCAGATTAACTGGGCACCTCTTAAAACTCTTCCCGTTGATGAAGCAGTAGGCATATTTAATATAATATGTCTCAATAGCCAGGCAGAGCAAGCACCATTAAGAACCAAAATATTTAAAAACAAACTAGCCCATAGGTTAACTAAAAAAAAAATAAAGCAACTCATGCAACTTAGAGATAAAGCCCAGCACTCATGGCTTCAATCCAAGGTTTTGTCATCCCCGCAGCAATTTAGTTAAGGAACCATAGCAAACAATGCATAAAACAGGACAAAAAGTTTTTTATCACAACACCCACAATTCATCATCAAACAATCCAACAAACTTCTGGAAATCCAGAAATACATTGCTCAGTCCCAAAAAATCAACCTTACTCAGCTCATGCTAAACCAAGAACTCCGAAAGCATTGTTTCCCAGCTGAACTCACATTGTATAATTACAGTAACACCCTTCCTGCAAAACAAAACTACTATAAATCCATCCATCCCACTCCAATCAATGAAGCAACAACAGACCTTTATACTCAATCCAGGGCCAGCATCTACAATTTAAAAATACCTATGTACCCTTAAGAGATCAACTACTGCCCCTGACCAACTTCACCTGAATACCTCAAACTCACTGCAGGTAGCCTTGCATATCCTGTCTCCATTCTAATAACCTGCTCTATCCATGAAACATATGCCCCTACCTTATGGAAAAAAACATCCTATACAATATCCCTCCATAAAGACAACTCATCAAATGAGCTTACAAACGAGAGACCAATTGCCATTCTCTCACCCTTATCTAAAATCTCGGAAAGATGTACTCATTATCAACTTACTACTTATATTATTTCTCATAACCTCCTTTCTACTTCACATGATGGCTTAAGACCCATTCACACTGCAACCACTGCCCTTTTAAGCTTTACAGTTGTAATAAATCACAGTAGAAATTCAGGTCTTCTAATCTCAGACCTATTTTTGGATCTATCCAAGACATTTGAGTCTGTCATCAAATTCTCCTAACTATACTCTTCATATGGGCTATCACCCTCCTTATATAACTGGTTTCTAAGTTACCTCACTAATAGGTCCAGAGCAGTGAAATGACAAGTTGATTTCTCTTGTTTCATTCCTATAGCCATCACAGTCCCACAAGGCTCCACCCTAGAACAATTACTGTTTAACTTATTTATCAACTACCTAAACACTGCAGCCAACAAGGCCACATAAAATGTGCCAAAGACTCCACTTTAATACATACTGCTAGGACTACCCATGCTCCAAACACTCACCCAGAAATCCTTCTTCTCCACAAAAGTTTGGCTTGACAGATCATAGTTCCTTCTGAATCCCCAAAAAAGCTAAACTGATACTGTTCACCACTAACTATCTCTCTTCCCAAAAAACAGCCTTTAATATACTGTTGTCCAACAGCACCAATGTAGAAATGGTATCCCAAACCAAACTGTTAGGTGTGATTATAGACAACCACTTTAACTGTGCTCTCCACCTTTAGGAAGCCATAAAGATGACACATGAAAATCCAGGTGGTCTCTGTAGAGTAAAGCACTACATTACTGACTTTGCTTGACAAAACATAGCCAGTTCTTTTCTACTCTCCATCCTATTATAATTCTCTCCTATCCTAACCAATCTCAACTCCTCTATATCAGCAAAACTTGAACAATGCTACAATAAAGTAGCCAAATTTGTAACGTACCAACAATATAGATCAGATAACCACCTCTCTCTAAAACAACTAAACTGGCTCGAACTACATAATTCTCAATTGTATTCAAAATTACTTATAACCTTCAAACTATTGCACAGCTCTGAAAAGTTCCAATCTCTTCAGTATATCATTCAACCTTACTACTTAGTGACCTTTATGCTGCACTGACAAATCATTACTCTCCATAACTAAAACTAACAACACTGCAGGATACTCCCTGTATTCACATTGCATTACTAATAGCTGGAATCCCATCACATTCCACTTAAGAACAGTCTGTAGCCAAAAAGACTAAATGCCAAATGAAGCAACGCCTGACTGATAAATGTCTGCATCTTCACAATTCCTGGTTAAACTGGTACCAATACAACTATATAAATTCATGGCATAATTCTGTGCTGCACAAAATGTAATGTACTGTTATCACAAATATACCTCTATCATCTAATCTCCTTTATCTTCTTTGTGAATCTTCTCCTTCCTCCTTTCTTTGGACTGCCCTAACTCTTTTTCTTAGCTTCCTGTGTCTTAGGGTTTGAACAACTGTTTATAGTAACACATATTCTTTCATAAAACCAGACAATCTATGCATACTGATGATATTGCATTGCATATAACTCCCTATATTTAAAAATATGTGTGTTTGTGTGTGTGTGTGTGTGTGTGTGTATGTGTGTGTGTGTGTGTGTGTGTGTGTGTGTGTGTGTAAAAACCGTGTGTAAATGATGCAATTGATGTCAAAGATGTCTGAGTAATGGAAATGTTGCAGATGAATGAAATTCACTGTAAATGATGAAACAATGCAAATGATGCCCATGATGTCTGTATAATGGAACTTTTCTCCCTCTGCCCTAGCTGAAAAAGGGCATTCCTCAGTCAGAACTTCCCAGTAAACAGATGTTAATAAATAAATAAATAATAAATACATAAAAGTTAACATGGGCAGTTCATGCTTTTGCCTCCTGGCTAACAACACTACCTTATAATTAACATCACTCACCTTTTTTCACAGCTACCAGCAGGTTTTTGTGTCTAACAGGAATAAACAGCATGACCTGTTCCCATACTGGTTACTCTCTGACTCTGACTGTCCTATCATATAACAGCTTTAGCTGCTGATGTGGTTGTGCCAGGTGCTTCTGAGTCATTCCCATGAATTCTCTAAGCTAATTCTAAAGTTTTAGAGATATTCTATATCAGACTTCTTGTGGGAATCACACTCACTCTCATATTCATCATGATTTAAATTGGGAAGGGGCCGTATAACAGCTCAAAAAAGATGACAATCCTAAGGATTCCTGGGACATCTCCTGTAGGCAAGGAGAAGATGGGGCAGGAACTTGGCATATCCCCTTTTGAATCTGTTTCTCAAATGCCCTCAACACCGCAACATTTCTCTGTGGATGGTAGGGAATAGTATTTAAATGCTTTGCTCCATAATACTGCCACAAACATTTCAGCAGACTTGACATAATCCTGGGACCTCTAGCAGTATTTTATATGAAAATCCATTCTGCTGAAAATGTCTAGCAAAGTGTTTGCCAACTTCTCTGCTTCAGTGGAAGATGGGTATCAAGTGGCATATTCCATCCCCACAAGGATATATTTCCTTACCTGTGGACCTTGGGGTACTAGAAGGTTCCACAATATCAATAGCTACCTCCTGAAATGGGTCCTCAATAACAGGCAACAGCATCAGTGCAGCCTTGGCTTTATTTCCACCCTTCCTAACCCTTTGGAGCTGCTCACAGATCAAACAATGCCTTGTTATATCCTCCACAATCCCTGGCAATAAAATGATGCATAAGATTTTTAGTATTCTTCATGCCCATAAG
Organism: Protopterus annectens; assembly: GCF_019279795.1. Taxonomy (NCBI): domain Eukaryota; kingdom Metazoa; phylum Chordata; order Ceratodontiformes; family Protopteridae; genus Protopterus; species Protopterus annectens. Next base: position 1,138,935,527 of record NC_056731.1, read on the forward strand.
GCCTATAAAAGGAATATTGTTGCTACTGCCAGAAGTGCCTGTCAGTAGGGCCTAGGTGCTACCAACTACTGTATTATTTTCCCTCTAGCCCTCCATCAGGGGGTCCTTTCCCTGTGTAACAATGCCTTGTTCATATACATGAACTCTACTACCCTTAAGCTTTAGGATCCTTCATGAATCTGAGTGCTCAGCCTGCCTCAGCTCCTTCTTGATGACCCTCCCCAGCTCCCCTTCCAAAGAAATACTGGTACATTCTGCTAGGGGTGCCTTGAATTCTGCCTGACTAGTAACACTTACCTTTGTTGTTGATGTAACCATTAACAGGAGAATTCTGGTGCCTTTCTCCAGCTATTGCTCATGTTCCCTTAGAAGTAGCCATATCACTATCCCCAGATGAGGGTCCCCTAGCTGGGGTCCCCCTACTGCCTTCCCCATGTGTTTGTTGTCATGTCTGGCTGCATGTAACAGCATGCACTCAAGGTACTGTATTAACAAAGAAAATATTTATTAGTACATCTGAAGGGACCTCGTCAAATGCTGCTAACTGCTTTTCCCCTTATCTCGCTTTCCAATCTAGATAAACTCTGGCCAAAGATATCTGAAAAGGTATATCTCTAAATGCCTTAACTGAAGTAGCTTGCCCTGACACGTATTACCTCTTTTTGAACACTATGGTCATGTTTGTGTCAGTGTCCTTGTTGGCAATGTCTTTTTTCCTTCCACCCATACCCCAGGGCAAGACTTTTGTAATATTTAGCTACACCTGTTGTCTCCATACAATCCATCCATACTCCTTAAGTCAACTGTGACACCAACATTTTAGCATAGTTATCAGAACAGCCAATTTCTGCTGTTTGTATACTAATCTGACTAAAAGCAAACTAAATGCAGTGTAACACTTAACCTCTGTATGTTTTACCTTGTAGATCAATAGCGTAATTCAGGTCTTGATTTAGCCAATGCTGTGTAACAATAAAACTCTGTCTGTTTTACCTTGTAGATGAGATAATGTGCACAATATAAATACAGTGTAATGTTAAACCTCCATAAGTTTTGCTTCGTAGATGAGAGGGTGTACACAATATAAATAAAATGTAACACTAAACCTCCATATGTTTTACCTTGTAGATGAGAGGGTGTACACGGTATAAATGCAGTATAATGCTAGACCTCCTTATGTTTTACTTTGTAGATGAGAGGGTGTGCACAAAATAAATAGTGTGTTAACACTAAACCTCTGTATGTTTTACCTTATAGATGAGAGGGTGTACACAATATAAATGATTTGTAAAACTAAACCTCAATGCGTTGTACCTTGAGAGGATGTGCACAATATACTGTGTAGCACTAAACTGCCATACATTTTACCTTGTAGATCAGAGGGTGTACACAATATAAATGCTGTGTAGCACTAAACCTCCATAAGTTTTATCTTGTAGATCAGACGGTGTACACAATATAAATGCTGTGTAACACTAAACCTCTGTATGTTTTACTTTGCAAATGACAGGGTGCACACAATATAAATACAGTATAACACTAAACCTATGTAGAGTTTACCTTGTAGATGACAGGGTGTGCACAGTATAAATACAGTGTAATGCTAAACGTCAGTATGTTTTACCTTGCAGATCAGAGGGTGTACACAATATAAATGCTGTGTAACACTGAACCTTTGTACAATTTTCCTTGTAGATCAGAGGGTGTACACAATATAAATGCTGTGTAACACTAAACCTTTGCATGATTTACCTTGTAGATCAGAGGGTGTACACAGTATAAATGCTGTGTAACAATAAACCTCTCTATGTTTTACCTTATAGATGAGAGGGTAAACTGTGTAACACTAAAGCTCCACATGCTTTACTTCATAGATGAGAGAATGTACACAACATAAATTCTGTGTAACACTAAACCTCTGTATGTTTTACCTTGTAAATGAGAGGGTGCACACAATATAAATACAGTATAAAACTAAACCTCTGTACAGTTTACTTTGTAGATGAGAGGGTGTGCACAGTATAAATACAGTGTAATGCTAAACTTCTGTATGTTTTACCTTGTAGATCAGAGGGTGTACACAATATAAATACTGTGTAACACTAAACCTCTGTACGCTTTACACTGTAGATTAGAGGGAGTACACAATATAAATGCTGTGTAACACTAAACCTCTGTAAATTTGCTGGTCTAGACATCCTGTCTCCAAGCTTGAGATCAAACACAGTGGTAATTCTTTACCTAACAGCTTTCTTCCAGCAGGGTGCACTGTGGTTACATTTTTGAAGTTCAGCATATAACACACTTTTCTTACATTTAGTTCTCTTACATTTATAAAAAAACAAGCCTCTGGATTATATTAATATTTATAATGACATAGAATTATTTACAAAATTCAATCTAGCTAGGCTGGCAGTCTTCACATAGGGTTACATTTTTTGGACACCCTGACAGTTTCATTACAGAATAGGAAGGGGGAGATATGAAAGATTGAAAAAGTGGAGACAAACAAAGAGAGGAACACACAAAGAAACACCAAGAGGGTTTGTTCTGGAGGAGGTGGGAAAATGGCTATTATGTTTTCGTTGGGACAAGCACTCCTATTTTTTTCAAATTTTTTATATAAGCTGGTAGTGGGGGTGACAAATAAGAGGATGTAGGAGAAAGGATAAGGGAAGAAGGGCTGTGGAATTGCCTGCAGGAGTTCCAGTCCATAGAGTCTCAAACACATCCACTGCCAGATGGTGTTGCAGTGGAGGACCCTGATGTTGAGAGGGTAGGGGTCTATGTTGGTGCGGTGGTAGGTCTGTGTTGGTATGGTGGTGGGAGAAAGTGTCTTCCACACACTGAAGAGAGACTTTGACAGGTTTCAACAAGTTGAATTCTTCTGTCCACTACCTCCACTGTACATCCTCTACCAAGCTCCCTTTTAGTGAGGCTTGCCAGTTGCCACATGCTGGAGGTGTGCAGGACCATTGCCTCTAACCCAATCCTGCAAGGATGTCCCCAGATGGACAGTGGATGAGCCTTCCCTAGCCTGGGAGGTACATGCCTAGCTTGCTCTTGAGGGATTTGAATCTGTAAAAACAGTAAAATAAATGAGATGGCAAGAAAACAAAGGAGAAAGAAACGCATAAGCAAAATAAGAAAAGAGAGGTAAAAAGGGGTGGGAAGAGACAAAAGAGAAAATACACAATAAATCCACACATATTTACATGCTATTTCATATACTATTGAAATATTATGGTAACATCTTTATTGAATTAAAACTTTTGCATGGGAAGTGTTTATGCATACAATGGGAGTAGTCATTTGGGAAGTGCTTAAGTACTTGGGAAGAAAGATATGAGTAGTGCTTATGCAAAATTCAAATTAATCCATATGGCAAGGGCTTGTGATTATTTGAAGGGGAGTGTGTATCTCTCAAGTTATGTACATACAATACATTCAATACAGTACAAAGATACCTTTTATAATTATTATAATTATTAGCAGTAAATCAGTTAAAACAGAGTAATGCTGTTTATATTAACACATTTATAAGTTTAGTGTGAGCTGTATTGGTTTCACTTGCATTTCTTTCATCTGCAAAGTTATAAAAATATTTTCCATATGACCAAAACAGAAAACAGTTGTAAAAAGAGTACAGCAGTTATACATGGACACATTTCCCTTTTGTTGTACAGTAATATAATTATTTCAAATCATTTTTATGCTTTTTTATATATTACAAACTAGTAAAACAGAATTCTCTTGGACTTCAGTTATATTTATCAGAAGGTTCAACCAGCCTTTCTTCTCTTCTTTGTTGTTGCTGGTGGTTATACTCAATCTGTTCCTCAGATGGAAATAGAACAGAGAAGACAATTCTTGTTTACCTGCATTTGAAATTGTTTGACACACACACACACACACACACACACACACACACACACACACACACACGCACGCACGCACGCACGCACGCACGCACGCACACGCACGCACGCGCGCACACACACACACACACACACACACACACACACACACACACACACACACACACACACACACACACACACACACACACACACTTGTATTTATATGGGAGCACTACAGAATCCTGAAAGCCCAAAACTCTGAAGACCAAAATCCTGAAAGTTCAAAATACTGAAAACTCAGAATATTGAAAACTCAAAATGCTGAAAACACACAGGATACCGACACTTACTATATTCCAGCACAAGTACATACAGAAACAAATAAAACACAAACTATATTACTGCACCCCTCATGTGGGGGGCGCCCCCCACACCCCCTGCTACTTAAATATATCAACTCTAAGATTGCACTTAGTGTACAGAAGTGCAATCTTGGAGTTGATATATATATATATATATATATATATATATATAAAAGTAGCCGGGGTTGTGGGGGATGCAGGGGGGCTATAGTTGAAGGGTAACATGTTTCTGTATGTACTTGTACTGGAATATAGTAAGTGTTGGTATCCTGTGTGTTTTCAGGATTTTGAACTTTTAGGATTTTGGGCTTTCAGGATTCTGTAGCGCTCCTATACATATATATATATATATATATATATATATATATATATATATATATATATATGGGTTCACTACATATGCTCTAAAACCCATAATACCGATGACCAGAATCACAAGCCCGCAATACCGCGAGACCAGAAACCCGAAATGACACAATACCGAAGCCCTAAATATCGATAGCCCAAAATCTCGAAAACATGATCCTGACGGCTGATACGTGCAGTAGAACATCTAATACTAACACCACACAACACATCTAGTCCTAATACACCCAGACGTGCAGTCTTAAACAGAAAGAGAACTGACAATGTCATTGAAACATCCCAAGCCCCACACACCAAAGTATTGTACGAAGTCTCCTGTCATTCCAGACATAACAGCAGCTGCCCCAACAAAGTACCACAGATGTGTAATATATCAACATGACAGTACAGACGTAAATGCACAGATTATGGCACAACAGCAGCATTAACATCACGTTTTCAGTAGACGAGCAATACACTTTGCAAACTCTATGGAGGTGTACTCATCTCGATTATTCAAAATATGTTGGAATTTGTTCTGCCATTCAAGAACCCTCCTTTGTTTTGGTGAGGGCGAACATCCTGCTGCAAGACGCTCATGTAAACCATCCACTCGAGTCTGTTCCCTAGCCAAGCACATCATCAATACTGATAGGTCTGTAGCCCTGTTGCCTAGGAGACACTTCAAATGGTGATGCCGCACCTCCACAGAATTTTGAGTACGTGGCAGGAACAACCTGTTAAGCTCTGAAATGTTCCAAACTTGTATCAGGAACAGTGGTGGAAACCGTGTTACTGATGTAGATCTTGTTGCAAACTTCCATGAACAGCCCAAGACATACCAGTCTGAGAAATATCTTAGGACGTCCTTACCCTCCTCAGGAAAGGAATCCTTGAGTGCATTATATGTAGTTAGAACCTCAGTTTCATGCAAAAAGGCCAGTCCAACTAGTGACTTAATAGCTAACTGAAATGTATGACACAGATTGTATAGTGAGCCCAGTCCCAGTTGCTGAACCTTATGCCATATGTTCTGGCCAAAATGGAATAAGCAACCTTTAGTTGTCACATTACTAAAGTTAAGTCTCACACTTTTAATAGCAGCAGCCAAATAATCACACAAAATGTATTGCAGAGACAGTGTAAAGTTTTGCGAAGCAAATAGGTACAACACACAGTGCCATAACATGTTATATGCACACAAGGACTTTTTAGACATAAGGCAATAGATTAATGGGGCACATTTAATATATCCAGAGCATTTTACTATCCCGTGTATGCTGTACAATTGGCGGCATACAGTGCCTTTACAAAAATATGTGCCATCCATTAACCAGAAGGTGGCCATGCTCAAATCATGTAGATTATTAACTGTACTGAACACAACCACTTGTGTACCTGATGCTGGGTCCACAGCCCATTTTACTACAAATTCCCCCGATTGTAATGGAAATCTACTTATATCCAAGGTCTCCAATGTTAAATCAGGTATATCCATCTCACATGTAGTTTTACAGCGCACACGTCTGATCTGTTGCAACATTGCCTTCCTATTAGGCAGGCAAGGTAAACAACTTAGGGACATTGATGCCATAGCATCGTCTACTAACAGGCATGGGATATCCCTGGACATTGCAGCATTCTCCCTGAGAGTACCACACATGCTATACTTCTCCACCTCTATTGAATCCCCCGCATGGTTGTGTGGCACTGACTTAATCAACTTCTCACCTTCACAGAGTGATCCCGTCATCGTTCTTCCTCTACAGTTGCTGCTGAGCTTTCCTTTGCAGCACCAATATCATCTGCTGTGTAATTTCCTCTCCAGATGGTATACATATCCATCAGTGATGAGCACCTCCTTGCACTTCTGGGATTTCAGCCTGGGATATAGCTCGCTCATTACTCCGAGCGCATCATAATGCTCGTCAGCCATGTTTGCTACATCAGCCGTCGTACGGGAATCCACAGGTAACAGTCCTCTTTTATATTGGATATTCACTCTTCTATGGGGTTGCAGGGCTGGGAAGCACTTAGTCAGTATTTAGAGCTTCGGTATTGTGTCGTTTCGGGTTTCTGGTCTTTCGGTATTGTGGGTTCGTGATTCTGGTTGTCGGTATTATGGAATTCCGAGCATATGCAGTGAACCTATATATATATATATATATATATATATATATATTTATATATATATTCCTGTCAAAACAATTTTTGTTTTCATTTTTATTTTCTTTTTCATATGCAGAACTGTATGAATTTTTCAGAGTACTGTGCCAATATTCCTTGTCATGCATGAAAAAAATTAATGTATGAGATGTGTGTGGAATGTTGTTTACAAAATACTATGCTGTGCATGTAAAACTCTGTTTAAGTATTCATAGAAGTTTGCATTTCCTTTGTTGTACAAACGTATCTGAATTGATAGATACTGTAGCAGCAAAACAACATTTCTCAGTAAAGTTTGTGTTGGTCATTCATTTGTCGCAGCTGCCCCGCCCCCTTACCAACCTCCACTCTAAGTAGAGAGTGATGTCTCTGACTTCAGCCATGTTGTAAGTGCAGGTAAAATACTTTAGAATAACCAACTGTGTTAAGCAACTGATTTAGTTATATTTCTATGCCCTACACAAAACAGGCTTCCATGTAATGTAATTACACAAAAGTAATACATTTTAATGTGTAACTGTAATTTTATTTTCATTATTTATAAATCCATTAGCAAATACTTCTTCTTGTAATCCAGAACATGATTTACAGAGCTACATATACAGATTATTTTAATAAACGTGTCAAATTTTAATAAATTATAAAAATCTTTCAACAGATGACTCCTATCCATCTTTTTTAAAAAAAGATTAATGTATGATTACAAACGTGCTTGTACTTTCCTCTGCATTTCATAAAAGCATTACCAGCAATATTTTCAGGTACATGTATCCTTCTTAAAAAAAACTCTAGTTATACCAATGTGTTAAACTTTTTTTATCTTTACTATGACTCAATGAAATAGTGAACATTAACAAAAGTTTTTTTTTTTTGCTTACTACAGAACTGTGCCGTTCTCATTACTACCTGCTCTACCCACTTGGCCAGCTGGTTAGCCCTACACGTTTGCAAGTCATCAAAGTGGTAATGGCACTGCTGGCTGGAGTGGGTTATACATGTCAGGGTTGACAGGTGGTCACCGAACTCCTGCCAAATACCAATGTTTTTCCAAGAAGTATGACGTGCATGCCTCAATCTTTTCCTGATTAGAATCTTTGGAAAGGTAGAGCATTATCAGGGCCTCCTTCTTAAACCAGCTTGGCGCACAGCCTTGTGCCTTCACAGGGGATGCCAACATTTGAAGTGCCAGAACAACAATAATAAAAGTATGGTCAAAGGGATGTATTAATCAGGGTTAAAACCACCCTTTTGGGGTGTGACATCCCCTTAAAAAAACATGTTTACTAGCAGGGGCATTATAACAACTATTGATATTATTGTCAAGTCTGGTCTAACTAAAACTTCCTTGTCACATACATTTTTCTTAAAGGTAACCAGTTATCTTTCTCTTCTATGATTGATTAAAATGGACATATATGATTAATAATTGCTATTGCTAATGCTCATTAGTAAAAGTTATTTTTTTGTACTTTAACAACAGTATGCCTCATGTAGTATGGCAGAATTTGTCTGTTAAGTTTTCCTTTTTGGGAGGTGTGTGTGTTATTTTAAAGTATTAGGAACTTTGTTTGAGGTGCCAAGATGTGACATGCAATGTTAGATGGGCAGGGAGATTGCTGTAAACGTGACATTCAGATGACTCCATTTTTTTTTAACCACATTCTGACTTTGGTTAGACTAGGGCCATTCTTGTGTTCCTGGAGCAAGCTTGGGACAGTTGCAGAGAGCTGTGGACTGCAAAGCTGTGTGCAGTGTGTCCATGTCAAGCTGATGTTATTTGTCAATACTCCACAGCAGTGCAGAAAAGAAAGACAGTAAATACCTGTAGGCAAAGACAAAGCCAAGCCAAACCAATATGATATAAAGTTTAATGCAAAATATCCACACCAAATGAGCACTTTCATCTCACCCACAGAAACTTCATCAGAATCCATTCATTTGGAGTGCATATTTTGTATTAAACTTTATACCATATTGGTTTGGCTTGGCTTTGCCTACAGGTGTATGGACCTTTACTGGCTTTCTTTTCTGCACTGCTGTGGAGTTTTGGCATTTGTATTATTTACAGCATTTCCTGTGATGTGTATTTGTCTTACATTGTCAGTGCATTCATAATTGGTGGAAACACAAAATTAACCAATACATCTTGGGACATGTTTGGGTATTACTACGATTCATAGAAATGAATGCAAATTAGCCTAATGTGCATATAGCACATGCAAATGGCCCAGAATGTATGCCAAAAAGTTGAGCATAGCCATATTAATTCACCAACAGCTGAGATCGGTAACAAATGCATTAGGATACTGCATACTTATTAAAGTAAGGGAATATTTAAAAAATATAATTTAATAATAAACACTTCAAAATATATTTCATTAATGAGTTAAGGGCCAGTCTTAATGAATTTCCATTTGTGATGTGCATGTATGATAGCAATGACTGATAGCTGGATTTGTGTCATTTGTAAGTTGGATTTCATAACAGCAGCAGTGGAAATGATTACTGACGACTGAAAACGATCATTACTATGGTATAATTTACTCATTGTGCCTATATGAGTATAAATGCAGTAATTTACTACTCATATTATGCAGTGCTAAGGATATCAACAGGCATGTGTGATTAACTGGAGATTTTTGGAGTGACAGTGATAAAAAATGGCAGCAGTATGATCACATGAGAATGGAAGAGGGTAGGTCAAGGATGATTTTATTTTGACAAAATGGATTGCATTCCTAACCTGAATGAACTCTAAGTAAAATATTGCAGTTTTACCTAGCTGTATTGAGATTTCTGTATCTAATTATGCAGTCTGTGTTAAGTAACATTTTTATTTCATCTGGAGGCAGGAAGACGTGGCCAGTATTTTATTTATTTATTTATTTATTTATTTACATAAAAGCTGATTACATCCAAACATTATTGTAACACTTTCTGAGTGTGACCCTTTTTTCATGTAATCATGGAAAATAAGGGATTAAGGAAGAAAAAGGATAACTTCAGCAATGAGGAAAACCATGTCCTCATGGCAGCACTTAGGACATATGGGAAACCTCTTTTTGGTAAAGGAAGACCCAGACAAGCCAAAAGCAGCAAGACCTTGAATCAAGTAATTGTTGACATTAATGCAGTGGGTGACAGAAACTGAGAATTGGCACAGTGCAAGAAAAGGGCAAATGATATGGTACTGTGTGCTAGTAGCAAGGCCAGGCAGAATGCAATTTCCCATAACACTACAGGGGGTGGATTTAGCAGTGGAGGTTGGGTGCTCCAAATCTTATTCATTTAACACCAGATGAGGAATACCTTCACTCCATCGGTGGATATATGACTATGGCACAGAAGATGGTGTAACGGATAATTAGAGGTGGTGTGGACACTGCAGCAGCACCAGTAACACTCATCTGCTCATGAAGGTTGGTTTAAAATCAGTAACATATTTATATAGAGAGCTGAATGTTGACAAATAATGATCTCATTTGTTCATAGGTGTGTACTAGGCTAATGGCCCTTGGTCCTTTACAGGCCTAACCATACGATTACCCTGGCATCGTACCAACCAACCTTAGTTCCCAGTGCCTCTGTTGAGTAGAGCCACTGAAGTTATCCCCAGAGTGAATTTTCTATTTCCCATCCACTCATCAAGATTTCTCTTGAAAAGGGTCAGTGAGGTGCTCTGCTTGACATGCATGGGAAGTCTATTCCATAGCATTGGCAGTCTCTGGGTTATGAACCTGTCCCTCCAGTGCATTCTATTAATTGTGGTAATGAGGTTGAGGTCTCTGGAGCATGTGGTGGGGAGGGATTGGGATTTATTTAGATGTAGCATTTCTAAGAGAGCTGGGTCAGACATGGCTTTGTAAGTCAAACAGAGATTGCCTCTAAGTAGGTGATATGAGACAGAGAATAGTTGGAGTTTTTTGAGTCTGTCCATATAGGACAAGTGTTTAAGGCATAGGATCCTCTTTGTGAGGTTCTTTTATGGCCTCTCCAGTTGTTGCAGGTGTCTAGTGAGGTACATGCCAAATGGGGCATTGTACTCGATGACTGGCCTAATGAGAGAAGAGTAGAGGGAGACTGTGACCTCTTTCTTCCTGGATGCAAAACCCTTAGTAATGAGATGTGCCACATAGAAGGACTTTCTGACCACAGTGGCAATATGGTGATCAAAAGAGAGGTTCCTATCAACCTGTGTTCCTAGATCTTATAATGCCTTCTGCAGTCAGTGGACTACCATAAATTTGGTAATTCATGGGAATCGGGCTTTTCACAAAGGGGATAATGACACATTTTTTGGCATTGAGCTTAAGGCCATGGTTCTGACACCAGTCATTGGTCTCAGTGAGGCCATTCTGTAGGATGTCAACATTACTTGGGGAGTAAATAATAGCTCCCAACTTGCAATTGTATGTAAACTTTGTCAGCCAGAGTGCCTTTGTGTTGGGCTGGACTTCAGAGAAGTAGATACCAAACAGGAAAGGACCCAGGACCAAACCCTGTGGGACTCCAATCTTGATTAGCCGGCACCCTGACTTGGAGTCAGCTACTTTCACACTGTGGGTTCTATCTGTGAGCCAGTTTGCAACCCACCTAGTTATATAGGGTTTGATGCCTAGCTTAGTGAGTTTTTCTATGATTCCTGAGTGGAGAATGGTATCAAGGGCCTTGGCCAGATCAAGGTAGGCTGTATCATGTCACAATTAATTATTATTATTGAACCTTGTACATCAGTGCATAATGGAAATACCCCACTCATCCCCTTGTAAGCATACATTACTGCATGTGATTACATTACTGCTAATGTTTTCAAATATCTTTTTTACAGGATCAGCATCAAAAACAAACAGTTGAACTATACCAATAAATTTAGATGATAGCAGCAGAAGAGGTGGTGCTGCTACTGCTGCTGATGATAACATAGTTATATTTATCAGGCAGCCTGAGGAAAGTGCAGACAGTCCTCGAGTTTCATGGCAGGAACTCTCACCCCACAATATCTTAGTAACTCTTCAGAAAGTGATAGTGCATCACAAAGTCAAGCACAAATTGATATGCCACTCATGCTTGTACAAGAGCAACACCCCCCCCGCACCTCCGTAACTCCAAACCCAGAGGAACGCTTTGAAAATGATGGCAGGAACTCAGAGGTAACAGGGTCCACAGTGACACCTTTACAAAGGGGAGCCAGGTGTAAGAATTTTTTGCAGCTACCACAGGAAACACAAAAAGCATTGGCTGTTCAACAGGAAATGTGATGTGACATTGTTAGGCCTTAGACTAGTGCCACAGATAGTCAGCTGGAAACTGCCGAGTCCTCCAGGGTATGTGTGATGATTTGTAGCACTATTTGGAAATGGCAGAGAGTAGGGATAATGCCATGATCACAGTGATGCATGGTATAGCAGCACGCCAATTATCAGTGGCCACCTCCATTTCTACACTAGTTAGGACAGGGTACTGTAAGGACATGTGGATCAACCTCACATGATAATACCATTGCTTCTCAGGGAAGGAATGTAATTTGTCAAACTGAATGAGCACAGCATATTTTATGCAGGTCATGTCAGCGTTCATCTATACCTAAAAGAATCTTACATTTGAGGTCACCATCATAGTCACTCAGCACTGTCAGATCAAGTGTTAGCAGGAAAACCTGCATCAAGTAGGTCACAACATCAAATTATCTCACCTTATAGTTCTCATTGTAGGTCCTTTTAAAAATCACTTGCAGCATCACCTATCCTCCCTATAGGAGATCTGTATGAGTCTTTGATCTTGAACTACTGTGAATCACCTTTAAAGACACAGTTGTATGTTTAACTGGAATAGGGGGTGGAGGAACTAAGTTTGCAAATGTATGCATTTCATCCCTCTAAAAGTAGTATGTACTCCAGTGGTGAAAGGTAGAAAAAAATAAATGCTACATGGATTAGCATTCCTACAGGTGCCAGTTACCTACAACATAAAAATAGGAAAAAGGTCTTTTGACTTTTCCTGGTTAGGGGTCGCCACAGCGGATCTCCGATCCACTTATGATTGGCAGTAGATTTTTATGGTGTCGAGTTGCCAGCCCAGTACCCAACCTTCAGTGAAGGCACACAAGCATTCACACACCTACCTGCATGTCTTTTAATGTTCTGTCCCTCGTGGGGAGGACATGCAGACTCCACACAGAAGGCACTCCAGCCAAGAATCAAATCGGAGAGCCTCTTGCTGTGAGGCGACAATGCTAACTGCTGCACTACCACGACCAAGTTACAACATAAAAATGGTAATGCACAAAATCTTTCAGGAAAAATATATAATAAGCATATGACAGATTAAAATGAGTATCCTGCCATGTAAACTTAGCTGCCCCTTCACCCTCACCACTGCACAAATGATGACTGCTTTTTATGTCTCTGAAGTAAGAAATTATTGTGTATGACAGCATAAAATTAATTTGATGTGCAGTGCCACATAATAATCTAAGAAGAGATGGGGCACAATATAAAAAAGGAGTATAATGCATTTTCATTAAATTTACAATGCATTTACTCATGAAGTATTTCACCATTGACATTATTCATTAATTTTGTATACTTACAGAAGCAGCAAGGCTTATTCATCAAGCAGACAAAAGTATGAATTATTTGTTTTATAACGCCTTATGACATTACTAAACAGGAGTCGGTGAGCACTCAGGCATGACTTTAGTAACAATAATACAAGGAATTTTTCTGAAAGATAATAATGAAAAAATATTTTAAAATGAGAGAGAATGTCAGATGAACAGTGACAGCAGACCACGCGCCACACAACATAGTCCACAAATATCACTGCATATATCAGTTATACTCTGTGTATTTATTACAGTAAAGTAAATACTAACCTGAATGTCTTTGTCTGTAGTTGTCAACTAGATACTGCCTCTTCACCTGTCCAGTTGCATGCCATGCATAAGCCTACCACATGGGGTACCTTACTACTGCTGCTGGCTGGTCATCATTAGTTATAGTCAGACTAGAACTGGGGACTACAGTGACAGCACAGGTCACTTCGCCACCAGACTGGCACATGATCATGTTTGGCAGAATGCAATATGCAGTAAATATTCTGCATAAAAAAGCTGTGTTATATTGAAGGGCACCTCTAGACTCATACAGGCTCCTGAAATGGCTCTTAAGGAGGTGAAGACCCTCTCTGTGACAATATGGGTCTGGGACAGAGATGCGCTATATGCCTCCTCTGCAGGTCCACTTGAATTTCTCATTGGTGTCATGAGCCATGGCTCTATTAGATATCCAGTAGCACCTGAATAAAAGAGAGAGCGAGGAAAAGTGGAGATGAGACAAATGGCAAAAAAAAAAACGTAGTATTTAGCAATCCATTTTAACACAAATAACTACTTAAATACAATATACTAAAATATTTTTCCACTTATCAACAAAATGACCACTGGGAATTCTACCATGCAAGAAGAAATGGTAGAGTAAGCTAGTGTGTCAGATATGGGAATCATGTGCACTTCCAGAATGCTGGGCAGAGATATTAGTGATGCACCCCCATTCATCACACACTACCTGGAAATTGAAACAGTGGTAGCCCTTCCTATTGTAGTACCAACTCCCCTGTGGACCAGTAGGGGTCCTAATTGGAACATCTGTCTCACTGAGTATCTCAGGGAAATGTGCTGACCCATAAAAGGCATGCATAGTCCTAGCTTGGTCCTGAGGTGACACCGGGAAATAGATATACTGGTCCACACATGCCAAGAATAGATTCAGGGACTGCTGGAGTATCCTCAAGGCAGAAGCTTGTAAGATCCCCAGTGTGTTCCCAGTCTGTCTCTGGAAGGTCCCCTTAGCAAGTGTAGTGAGAACTATACATACCTCTGTGTCAAAGGGGTAGGAATCCATGGATTCCTCCAGTGCCCCTATGGGGGTCAAACATTCCCACTAAGACCCTTATAATGTCACTGTCCATTCTGATCCTGTCAAGGATTGCCTGATTATCAGAGATATAGTGAGTTATCCTTTTCTTATATTTTCACCTTCTTGGCCAGTGAGTGCTGCTGGGCGCAAGCAGTTTTGTCCCAGCCAAGACAAGCAACTCAGATGTGGAAATAATAAAGCTAGCAGAAACTGACAGCATTTTCACTGATTGCAACTCAAATACATTTGGTAAGGTTTCTCTTTACATAGTGCATCTGCATCCACCACTGAAAAGCGAGAAAGTTTGACTGTGACTTGCAAACAGTGTAAAACATACTTCATCTGCATACAAAGATTTGCATCATTCCTCATTTCCATCTCATGATTTGCAGATTTGTATAAGCAGATTCAAGGTCATTGCACATTTGCATAAATGGTCTTTATGAATAACTGCTCAGCTGTACTTGTCCACAAACACTGTGGATAGCCTAACTGCATTTGCGTACTGACTATGAATACTGGCCATAGGCACATTTTGAGGTAGAGCTCCAGCACACAGTTATGTTGAAAAGCCACATCTTTACCATTAATAATGATGTCTAAATGAAAAATAAAACGTATAACAAAGTTTACTCTGCAGACATAACCGAAGGAATACAGATTAATGTGTTATTCAAGGGGATATTTTTCTGTTCCCCTTCTGTGATAGTTGAAAATATGTAGAAATTCTATCCATGGGTGATGTCTCTACAGAGATAAAACAGAAATACATATTTAAGTGATTTATTGTTCTTTTTAAAGAAAAATGAGTACTATATTAATGTGCAGCTATGTGTAATGTTCTTTTTTCTTAGAGTGAAGTACAAACATGCATTCATAATAAAGGTAAGTAAAAGTTAATGCTAGAACCAGCTGCATTGTTTCTGTTTTTGGACAAATGCAGTAAATATTCTTTTATGTTTTTTATTTGCATAGACTTTAATGCCTGAATGAGATAAAACCAGAGCTCTGTTTTCAGCTAGAGTAGTGGTTCATAATCACAGTTTTGAATCTCTGCTGGGAAAATTCCTACATTCCCATTAAGCAGTTCTGTAAAGAAAATTATGCATTATGCATATTTTGCATATTTCAAGTGAACTATTCAAAATAATTCAAAGTTTTGATTCTTTTTCTTTCCTGCAGTTAAAGACGATGCCTCTCATGATTATGAAAATTACTTATGAAAACAGATAACATCACTACATGTTAACTGTACTGAAAAACTGTTACTTAAAATGGGTATTATATTGGAAAGCATATACAGAAACTGAAAATAAGAAACTATTAAGAGTGACTTAAAACAGTAAATAGATGCCATGGGAACTGCTAAACTGATGTTCACATTTTTGGGCTGCCTTTTCCAGTGATGTTAGGGGATTTTATTTAACTGGAATCTTAAAGGCTTGTCAATGTATAGTCATCTGTAGAGTTCCAAATAATGTAAAATATAACTCTTGAGTCCTTTGGGAAAGAGATTTAAATACATTTAAGGCTTATCTGCAAGGAATCCAGGAGGTGTTAGCGTGAATACAAGAGTACTGCTCTAAGCGGTGGAATGACTCAGGCTACAGACCTTCGTGTAGATGGAGAAACAGGGCAGTCTGACACTTTATTGATTGAGTGTTACAAAAAACATTTACCATTCCTGCCAGAGGACTCTAGGAACCAAAACCCCTCCTCCACTTCAAGACACTTTCCTTTGCTGGTACATACGCAAGAGAAAAGGGTTAAATAAATGTTTGTGATGTGATAACATGTTTGTTTATTGATGGGCTGACAGATCCTTGGCTCAGAGTGGTAGGCTGTAGAACAGTACAAAGCTTGGCCTTCCTTCCAGTGATGATGTGATTTCCTATTCAGATTCAGCCTACTATGAAAAACAATACTCTTTGGAAAAAAGACAGTATGTTTTTGTCCATTGCGACAGTGTGGGTAGAGATTACTGCAGAAAGCAAATATGTCTAAAGGCATTTTTTCCTTGTCTTATGTCCAGTATAAATGAACATACTACTTAATATCCTGGTACTTTCCTGAAAAGGAAGGGCACTGCCATGTTTATTATTCGTTCTTTGTGGCGTCATTCATGGCAGTTATGACACACAAAAGTTTTCACTTGTGCTTCTTCAGAAGGGGGATCTTTTCAAACTGTAAACAAGAGTGTTTTTTTCTTGTTGTAAATAAAAAACATGGTATGCTATTACATATGAGCTATTAACTCATAAACAGGATGTGTTACTGCTACCTCTTGACAGTAAATGCATAATAGAGCTTTTTTCAGAAAAATTGCATTCTTTGAATAATTGGCAAGGCGGGATTATATTTTCTGAGGAAATGACTGCACCAATTTGCAGGAGTCTCCTCAGAGTAAGTCATCCACATGCATCCACCTGAGAATGATTATATTAAATGGGTCTTTGGTGACAGCAGTCAATCACTTACAAAATAAGGCAGTATTTGGTAGGTAACAAATACTCAGTTATGCACTGACTAGTGTCATCTTATGATAAAGCATAATGATATATAATTATAATTATTTGAAAAAATAATAAATCAGATGCCTGACTTCAAAAAGAAAGTAATGATTGCAGGTTTTGTAAAAAGAAAAGACAGCCTATAGATCTTAAAACACAAACTTAGTCTTAAAAACACAGCCAATTTGTCCAGGCTTGAAAATCCAGTTAACTGTTTTGGTCTTGTAAGAAGTTAAGTAATTCAAAATGAACCTGAGGAAATCTGTGGATGATTCAAGGTATCGAACAAATTCTTGCAAAGAGCCTTCAGTGCCTTTCCATAAAAGAAAAATGTCGTCAACAAAATGACCATAAAAAATAACAAAGTTGTAAGTTAACTAGCCGCCAAATAACCCGATAAACTCTCCGTGACCAAATCCAAAAGAAATAAATATAATATCAATGAACTGATGGAAACGGAGTGAAGCAGGAACAAATGTATATACAAATAAAACATAATTTATTCAATGGTTACAGACAGATAAGTGCTTTCGCTAAAAAGCATCATCAGATCTTTAAAACATTCACCTTGAAATAAAATGACATACACAATTAAGAAATATCTATAAACCAATCAGGACTTACAATCAATTCATTCATTTAAAGCAACATTGCAACAGATAAAAACATAAGATATTGTATAGAAATTTTATATATATATATATATATATATATATATATATATATATATATATATATATACGCAATACTGTCGTTTAAGAAATAAAATACTAAAATATGTCACATTTCATATGTTGCAAATACATATTGGTATAGGCATTAAATACAATGTGTATATGTATATGAAAACTATTATATAAGTAACCTGAATACTAGTATATAATACATTTCCTATCTATATATGTATACATATATATGGACACTAAATAAACTACAGCTTGAATACAATACAATATTAAACTGATCATAATATAAAAGATACGTATATAAAAGTGCTACTACTAAATGCTTATGGTGTTTATTTAATATTCCTACATTTTCTTAAAACTGGCTTGATGGATGCCCTTTCATTGAGCCCCTTCCCTTTATCTGCCCTTAATTTTATGATCCAGTTTCCCTCCCTACACTCAGTGTAATTCCCTGATGTCTCCTCCACGAGTGCTGGGAGTTATAACTTCTAGGGGCTCTGAATAAAAACTTGTGTGTCTCCCCATATTGTGCTGTGTGCTTAGCTAGTGCATTATGTATTAAGCCCTTTTTAATATGGTAAATATGCTCCCGTATCCTGTCCCTGAAAACCCTATTGGTTTTCCCTACGTAAAAGGAGGAACAGGTCTGACACACAGCCAGATATACCAAATGGGAAGTCATACAATTAGCTATTGCTAATATTCGGAACTCCTTAAGTAGATCTGGATGAAAAAAAATCATCTTTTGTGTCTACATATATACAAAAATTACAGTAGCCACAAGGCACAGTGTGTCCACCCTCGAGTGTCAATTCATTATTTCTAGGATAACACAATAACCTTTTCAGGTTCTTCTTATTCCTAAACAGGAAGTGTGGCTCATCTCCAATAATCATTTTTATGCTCTCATCTGTTTGTAAAATAGACCAATGTCTGGTGATGATGTCTCTAATATCTGTATGATCTGAAGTAAAGAAAGATGGAATTTTAACAAAAGATGGGTTGATAGTAATATCTGTGGCATTCCTAGTAACTACTGGTCCAAAATAAGGTGCGGCAACATTACCATTGAATACTTCATAATAACCTCTCTCTAGTAACTTTATTTTTAATTCAGCTAGTTCTTGTGCTAGTCCGATGTCAGAGGGATTCAATCTAGAGGCTCTAATGCCTTGCCCTTTAATGATGTTCCTAAATACATATGTTGGGTGCATACTAGACCTCAACAAAAATGTATTACTATAGCATGGTTTCCTGTAGATACCAGTGTTGATCAATCCACTTGGTAATTTCTCTATATGTAGATCTAGGAAGTCTATCTTACTACTGGACTTATTCATAGTAAATTTTAAAAGATCTGTCAGATTGTTCATCTTCATTAATAATGTATCTAATTGCTGTATTTGCCCCTGCCATAGAACAAAAAGATCATTGACAAAACGTCGATAGAATCTAACATGATCTCTGAATTCAGTAATTTGAAATAGAGTTGTTTCCTCCCAGTATGCCAAAAACATATTGGCATAACTGTTCGCACATGGGGTACCCATGGCCACCCCATCCTGCTGCCTATAAATATTATCACCGAATATGAACAAGTTATTCTCCAAGACTAGCTTTAATAAATAGGAGATGAGATCTATCTGTACTACAGAATAATCACTATGTCCCTTCAGATATTCAGTAATATACTGGATGCCTAATTCATTCGGTATGATAACTTGATGACTTGTATATAAGTAATTTTATTTCAAGGTGAATGTTTTAAAGATCTGATGATGCTTTTTAGCGAAAGCGCTTATCTGTCTGGACACCATTGAATAAATTACGTTTTATTTGTATATAGATTTGTTCCTGCTTCACTCTGTTTCCATCAGTTCATTGATATCATAAAAAATAACAGATTATTCCCACATATGGTCTCTTTTAATTAAAACCTCATCCTCCCAATGGGCCAGGACCAGGTTGGCATAAGAATTTGCACAGGGGGTTCCCATGGCCACCCTCTGTCTCTGCCAATAATACCGTTATCCAAACATCAAAATGTTATTATCCAAGACTAACTCTAGCATGCAAATAATCTGAAAAATGACTTGGTCATTAAACTAGTTATCTAGCTTTAATATCTTTCTAATGGCCTGTAACCCATACTTATTATGTATCATCGTAAATAAATTCCTGACATCCATTGTGACCATTAATACCTGTTCACTGCCTTCAAACGCCTCTAAAAATTCATACAACTTAGTTAAAAATCAGCTGTATCTCTGAGTATCCTGGGTACTTTAATAACAACATCTTTAAGTTTAGACTCAACCCAGATAAAACATAACTCAGTGGCCCAACCCCTTCCAGAGACTATGGGTCAGAGTGGGGGATTTCTCAAATCTTTATGAATTTTAGGCAATGCTTTAAAGACAGGAATAACAAGCTGTGGAACAAAAACAAAATCAAAAATGGCATCATCTATAACATTACTATTTTTTAAATCATTTAGCGTATGATTAATACGTTCCACAATCTTCTTGACCATGGAAAAATTAATCTCATGATAAATGCTGTCACTATTAAACATATGTATAATGTTGTCCAAATAAACAATTTTGTCCATTATGACTGTTGCTCCTCCCTTATCGGCCTGCCTAATAACCAAGGAGCCATCATTTCTCAAAGTCTGTAGGGCCTTTCTTTCATCAATAGTCAGATTATAAAAACTTTTGCCCTCTGTGTACAGACCATCAGTAATCATTTTCACAAGTTTTAAAAGTGTATCTATAGCAGAGCTCAAAACTGGTACGAACATACTAGGTTTTCTCAATTGGTTATGTCTTATGTCTTATGCTAACCTGGTCCTGGCCCATTGGAAGGATGAGGTTTTAATTAAAAGAGAGCATATGTGGGAACAATCTGTTATTTTTTATGGTTGTTTTGTTGACGACATTCTTCTTTTATGGAAAGGCACTGAGGGCCTTTGCAAGAATTTGTTTGATACTTTGAATCATTCATAGATTTCCTCAGGTTCACTTTGAATTACTCAACTTCTTACATAGATTTTTTTGGATGTGGGGCTTGAGCTTACCTCATCTTGTTTTAAAACTAAGGTCTTCCAGAAGTATTGTTGGAAAAATGTGATGCTAGCAAAGGATAGTATGCATCCGGGATTTGTCACAAACAATATTATTAAAGGACAGGGCCTTAGGGTGTCTAGATTGCATACAGATGATTCTGAGTTTCAAAATGAAATGACTAGTTTTTTATCTAGACTTAAAACTCAGGGTTATAAAGCAAGGGAGGTAGAGCAAGGGATACATGATGTGACCCAGCAAAGACTGTTGAAAGGGGCACCTTGGTTCTCCTTACAAAGGGTATTAAATAATGCTAAGTAGAGGTCAACAGTATTGTGTGATTAGTAAAAGTAAGGTTAGTTTGTGCTTGACCTTTGGTAGTAATAACAAACAGGTTTGCGATGTAATAAGAAACAATTGGAAGATTTTTTAAATGGATGATTGGTTGAGAGATCTGGTAGGGGATGCACCAAGGTTTGTTTGTAAGAAAAATCAAAACCTAAAGCAAATAATGTTTGATGGGGACCCATTTAATAGTGTTAAAAGCTTAACTCCCTTTAACAGGAGAAAAGGCACCTATCCTTGTTACAAGTGTAGAGCGTGCACCTTGATAAGCAAGGAGGAAACCTTTACACATCCTGATACAGGTAAGGTGTATAGCCCTAACCTCTTAGCTAGTTGTGATACTGCAAATGTCACTTATTTGGTAATATGTATGTCCTGCAGGTAATTCTATGTGGGTAAGACTAACTGTAGGCTTAAAGAAAGAATTTTTAAACACCTGTCAGATATTAGGCTAACTCGAACATATAATGCTTTATATCAACATATAAGTGAGAATGATGGGCATTATTTTTCTTTTATGGTACTACAGATAATAAAACCTAACCCCAGAGGGGGGATATTAAAAGTTCCCCTGGTATAAATGGTGTAGTACCTTTAAAGGCTGTTTTTGGTAGGGGTAAACCTAAGACTTGATTTATTTGTTTTAATTTTTAAGTTTTGATTGGTTACCTGTATGTATTTAATCTGTTTTGGTAGAGCGATTTTTTGTCTGATGAAGGATTTTCTTGAAAGTGCTTACTGAAATAAAGTGTTGTTTTTAGTCTGGTGGACTATGTGGTCATTTTTACATATTTTACTATTTGGTACAGTAGTCCTTTAGTTCCTGACAAGTTGGTTATTTTTTATTTAAACTGTAAGACAGACAAGTTTATTTTCTAATTGACTGTGATGCTACATTTAATGTCTGAAACGTAATGTACAGACCCAACATTTCTGAAGTCTCAGCAATAGTGAATGTTAAACTATAAGATATGCCTATTTCTTTTTAACTGACTTTGGTGCTACAGTCAATGACACAAGTGAATCAACTTTTGTGACTCTGTACAAATATGCTTATTTACAATTCTGCATAGCCCTTCCATTATGTGGCACTTTTTCAGGCCACTCTGATAACCATTAAGCAAATTACACAATAGTTGTATGTACATTATAAAAAATGATGTCAGCTTTCAGCTAGGTTATAACAGCAACTCAGCTAGAATTCTTAAAAACTTGTAAATGCTCTTTCCAGTAAATGATATTTCAGCCAC
Source organism: Protopterus annectens (assembly GCF_019279795.1). Lineage (NCBI taxonomy): Eukaryota > Metazoa > Chordata > Ceratodontiformes > Protopteridae > Protopterus > Protopterus annectens. Next base: position 1,138,958,035 of record NC_056731.1, read on the forward strand.
TTAGAAGGCTGAGATTCCATATTAGAACTGAATTAGATGCCAAGCTTAAAGCTATGTGAAGGTGACCTGTTGTCATACCTTAAAGCCTAACCACACTGACCAAGTAAAGATATGTGCGTATATGGCATACACTAACACTACCATAGCCAGGAGATATCACCTCATACTTACAGTGGATGACATAATTTATGATTTTAGTTGATATATTTCTCTAAAGTTGACCTAATTGCAGGGTAACACTAACTATAACACCCTGATAATAACTGTTCCACCACTTTTACTACATACCTGTACTGCGGTATGACAAAAGACTACACATTGGTATCAAGGTTAGCAGTTAGCAGCAGGAGTATTCTGCAGTATATGATTCATTTAAATGAGTTCCACAAAAATAATTATCAGAGTGAAAGTGTAAAATAAATAAACAGCCCAGGGTGTGGTTGGGGGAGACATTTTTAAATTGCTTACCTGTACCCCTTTACTTAATATAATATACTCTGAGGTCACACAACCTTAAGCAAGTTACATACCTTCCGTTAAATGTTTTTTTGTTTTAATACAGCTAACTTAACATAAAGTCACTTTCTAAAATGTCATATAGCAGACTCTGAAAGACATTACCGGTATACAAAAGTTTAGTTTTGATTATACAGTAAATGGCATAGGCACAGAAATATCATAACAGCTTAAATGAAGTATTGTAAAGTCTAAAATATTATGGATTAATTTTAACTGTTAAGTATTATTTTATTTACTGTTTTTTGACAGAATTTCTCCATATCCACAGAAAGTAATTGTCATTCACAAAACACCATTGGTAACAGACCCCTCACCTACTGTGTAAGATTTGTGCCAGATGTTCCATCTATTAATAAACCCATCAGGACATTAAAAAATAAAATTATACAGTGACAGTGAAACTAAATTCACTGTGAGACCTTGCATTTCCATCCCCATTTTTGCTGTGTCAAAATTGTTGCTAGTTTTTTCAGATAGCTTACTAGCTATTATCTTACAGAAACTACTCTACATTTTATAAATCTATCTGTGATATAGTTGAAAAGTATTTGATAAATGCATTTGACTTTGGTAACTTTATTTATTTAATAGCTTATTTCTGACATCTTGATTACTATGTTAAGAGCTGTTTGCATTTTATTTTATAAAGTTTTTGGTAATTGTTGAGCAGGTTTCTTGCAGGGAATGGAGTGTCTTCATTTCTGTTGTAAATGGATTTAGTTTTATAATTTCCGCAAATGTGGTTGCCTCTGAATTCCTCAGAATATTTGTGTTTTTGGACTTGATTGGTCATGCATTCATTCATCCACTCATTCATTCAGCATGTAATAGAACAGCATTTGTCCATTATCCCAGAATTTTATCTGAATGCCCTACATAAAACATTCCAGCTATAATTACCAGGAACGCCATTAATTTCATCTGAGCTACAATGTGAGGCATTACAAAATTTGTGTTTTTAGTAGACATTATATATTGTCAGACTAAACAGAACAATGTCAGAAAATGATGTTATAGCTGAAGTAATAATTTCTGGGGAGGTACTGCAAGATCCAAATTTATTAGATATAATGTGGAAAACATTAATGCATGTTGTTGGGTTTCTTGATTGTCTGTTCTAAGTTATTTTTATTAATGAAATCCTATAATTTTGGGAATACCCCTCTGAAATGTCAGTTCTACCAGCCAATATTTGAATAGTTGAAGTGCCCTTGATATTATTTTAGCAGCTATTCTTATACCTTTCTAGTCAATTAGTTATTGGAGAGGATTATGACTCTTTGCTGTTAACAAGCTACTTCCTGTATTGTAGGGTTTGATTCCCACACCCTCCATTTGCTTACTGTCTAGCTATGAGCAAGTCACTTAACAGAGAACAGCACTAAAGGTTTAGCCCTGAATAGTGCACTTGTATCCAGTGAGATTACCTGGTTAAATAACAAAACAAACAAACAAACACACACATAAATAAATTAATTGATTAATAATACCTTGCTAAGTTCACTGACAGTCATGGGACAGGTACAGCAGCAACCCATAATAGCATCCTCTAGCCACACTGTTAATGTTAGCTGTAACACTAGCAAATACTACTCCATTTTTTTTCTAAATTCTAGCCTGGATTTGTGATTATATTTTACAAATATGGATATTCTACTATTTCTCCAGCAGGGTCTATCATATAATTCAGTGGAATGGGAGAGATATACTCAAACTGGGTTTCTACTACAGAATGTAATCCTCAGACTAGGTTTCTGGAATAGGTCAGGTTTTAATATTCCCAAGTTAAAGGAAAGCTTTGCAACTGTCCGCTTCATTAATTATACTTCAACCATTCATTAATGCCATGCTAAATTCATTTGTTTGTGTTGTTTCCAATTTCCAAAGACCAATAAGAATTTGGATTATGTCTGAAAAGATTGAATAAGAGTGGCAAATGTTTCATTCAGTAGGTGGACAGCTTATCTTCATTAAAACACTCACATGTCTCATAATAGACTGGCAGACATAAACTCTTTTGCCCATGGCACCACCGAGTGATATTGATAATGTGCTGAAATTCTGCAGTAATTTAAGGTGATGGAAGTATCCCACTTATCATGTAGGTGGTTCTGCAACTGGCTAGTACATATGAAAGAGCCATCATGCTCAGTTTCGGATCATGTAGGTTGGAGTACTGACCAGTTCCTACTTCCCATTCTGCTCCTGCAGGGGTTTTAATCACTAACATTCTGTATTTTAGCCCTAGGCAATTATGCCACAGTGAGTTTTTCTTTATGTATATTGATGAGATGATACCTTTTTTGCATATCATCAAATCACAGATTGTGTGGATTTTAGCACTGGTTGTATGTGAATGCTATTATTTTGTGTCACCATTTTTAACTATAAATATAAGGTCTTGTTAGACCAGCATGCAGACTATAAAAAATGTCTCAATCAGTGCTCAAGGCCTTCAGCATTTACTTTAGATTTGGTAAAGCCTGTGTATCTGTTTTGTGTGGTTACATTAGTGGCAGTGGTCCCCTATGGTAAGTTCATGAGAGCAGAAAAAGAGTTAAACATAGGCTAAAACAGTTCTACATAGGCTAAAAACAGTTATATATAGGCTAGCTCTGAGCGGAATAAGATCCATACATACAGTCGACTACTTTCAGGACATAGGAGTATTTATATCTCATATTTGAATCCATCCCTCCATCCACAACCCCTTTTTCCTTCTTTTTTTTTTGCAGATGGGGTTGGGGTGTCACTTCAACAGTCACAAATTCACATATTTGAATATTTATCTGAGATATGAAAGATCTTCTGTGAGCAAACAGATGCTGGCAGAGACGTAGTCTTGAATGGTAATGTCATTTAGTTTACTTCTATATTTCCTGATGAAAAATATAACTGCAGTTCTACACTTAGTTAAAAATGTGCAGAAAATGGTAGGAATTCTTAAAATGCTTTAAAACATTTCACAACAGCTGTCATGTTGATACGATAGTACAACACACTAACATAGATTAACTGGTGCATATCATTCTACCCAGTCCTTGGCTGCCTTATTATTGGTTGAGCAATCGATTTATTTAACATGTCTTCCTACCTGAATTATCTCAACTAGAATCACAAAATGTCTGCCATTTGAGATGATAGTATAAAGAACCACATTAGTTATTTTAGCTGAATTATATGGAAGAGCCATTTATTTCCATCCTGATATAAGTAAACATTTCTGGGAAACAGCTAGTGAAACCTATACTATTGTTTCCAGTCTTCACTGTTAACTGGTACAAACGTTTTTCCAAAATAAGCAGACTATGTTATCTTTATAGCATTCCTTCACAAAAAATACGTAATTTGGGAGTGTTAATGAAGTGTTCATTTTTTGCAAGTTATAGGCTGCATATTGTAAGATAAATTACTGTGACATGTCGTTCCTTAGACTGTAAAGCATTTATTGACTAGTTTATTAAATTTTAAATACAAATTGGCAAGGTAGTCTAGAAAATACTGAGCTAGTTGAAAACACTGCATTGGGAAAATTGCTGCTTTCCACGAGATGGAGTAATTGTGTAGCTGACAGCCATATGAAATGGAGGATATGGCCGGTAGTCACCCCCACTTGTGAGTGTGAGGAGAGTGCCCCGAGAAAAATATCACCTTTGGCATTTCTAGGAAAATGTTGTCTAATTTTGTTTTATGAAATGTCACTCAAATAAATGTGCTTTTGACAAATCATAAGAAAAGAATCCTAAAACACTACAGCTGCAGCTTGTTCAGAATCAAATAACTAAGAAAAAATAACGATGGTTAAAGAAAATTGCTGATGAAAGTGAACATTTATTCTATTGTTTATACAAAAATAAACTTTATTAACATTTCAACAAAACATTTGTATTACTGATCATAAAACAGTTGTCTGTTGCATCTTCCAATGTTCTCTATTTATACTAGTTTTAATATATTTTATTAATATGCGTCAGTACTGTAACAACCTACATATCATTCAATATAAAAATGATGTTACCCTGTTGTATTCAAACATTAGCATATCCCACATATCATTCAATATACAGATGATGTTACCTTGTTGTGTTCATAAATTAGCATCTCCCAATCAGCCAACAAACTGTAGAAAATCTTTCGTAAATCTGAATTATGGATATCTCCCAACTCTTTAATACTTAATACATATAAAATCAAATCCATGCTATCCAGTAAAAAAAATACACTAGTGTTACTTCTGTAGCCCTACAATTCAGCTCAAGGTGAGGAAGAGCAGGCACTTATTATGGTACATAGGTTAACAGGTTACTGATTGATAATACATTGGCATACACAGGATAAGTTTCAGGGGCATTAAAAAGGCAGTACCACATTTTCTCCTGTATACCCCATGTAAACTGACTGAAGGGTTCTCTTCCCACCTTTACAAATTCAGTTTTGGTAACAGCTGCCTATGTCCTTCTTTTAACTTTTCAAAGGCCTGTACTTATGCCAGGGTAATGTGGGGGGATATTTCATATGTCTATAGTCTAAGAGCAAAGTTTGTTCTTATTCTACTTATGGATGCAAAAGAACAAATGCAACACATTCAGTTATGCTGGATGTCATTTCATAATAGATTTACTTACCATTTTGTTTGTCTGATATTTCAGTAGTGCAAACCAGTTGTCAACTATCTTCTGCACTGTTACCATAATATACCTCCATGTGAGAAAACTAAGATCACCCCTCAAAACGTTAAGATGTCTGGGGATATGGTCTTTACAACAAAAGGAAGAAACTGTTGCAGAAAAGAGGAAAATCCCAGGATGCAAAAAAACTCCCTTACCAGCCTCAGTAAGAAACTGAGATCCCTCATAAAATCCTCCAAAGCTAGTTATGAAAATAAAATTGGCAAAGATTCCAAAGACAACCACAAGGCATTCTATAACTATGTCAAGAATCTAAATGGCAATGCTCAGATCTGCTCTGAGCTAAAACAGAATGGCATTAAATATACAGATCCCAAGGATATTGCCAATATCCTGGCAGATTGATTCAGTGCCAACTTCACCCCCCTCTCACCCCCTAAATGGCCCATCTCAATACCGGAAGATTGTCAAATTCTGGTAATAACGGCCACACAGGTAAAAAATGCACTTTCCAAAGCTAAGACTACAGCATCCATGGGACCAGATGACATCCCGGGCTGTGTACTACATGAACTACAATATAAACTGACACCTCACCTAAGTGTCATGTTTAATCATAGCCTCACCTCAGGTTTCGTGCCCACTGAGTGGCGCAGAGCTACAGTTATCCCACTCCACAAGGGGGGATCCACCTTGGATCCCAGAAACTACCGTCCCATCAGTCTGAAAAGCCTTATCTGCAAGGCCATGGAGCGTATTATCATGGAACTTATAAACAAAGACATTGGCAACCTTCAAACACTGGACCCCACCCAGATTAGGTTTGTGCAGGGCCGATCTTGTCTCCTGAACCTGATTGACTTCTTCAAATCAATCTCCAGAGTCATGGACAAGGGTAAGGTGGTCCACACAGCCTGTCTAGACCTTGCCAAGGCCTTTGACACCACCCCCCACTCTGGAATCATAGATAAACTTACTAAGCTGGCCATTAATCCCTATGTCACCCAATGGGTTGCTAACTGGCTTACTGATAGAACCCACACTGTAAAAGTAGCCGACTCCAAATCCACCTCCCAGACAAGTGACAAGTGGAGTACCTCAGGGTTCAGTCCTGGGACCGCTCTTGTTTGGCATCTACTTCTCTGAAGTACAGGCCAACACTAAGGGACTCTGGCTAACAAAGTTCAAAGATGGCTGCAAACTGGGAGCCATTACTGAATCCCCAAATTATGTGGATACTCTACAAAAGGGCCTTACAGAAACAGATGCTTGGTGCCAGAGCTCAATGCCAAGAAATGTATAGTAATGAAGATAATTTAGATTACTTGGATGTCACAATATATAAAGACTATGAGAAAGATTGTTTTCAGTCTAAAATATTTAGGAAAAATACATTTTCGAATGCATACTTACATTTTGAAAGTGGACATCCTTTTTATCAAAAAAGGGGCATAGTGAAAGGTCAAATGATTAGGGCCTCAAGAATGACAAGCCTAATGGGACAGTTTTTGAAAGAAGTGGATTTTATTACTACACTTCTTGTGGAGAGGGGCTATCCTAAAAGACTTATCAAGAATATAGCTAGGGAAGTCATAGAGAATAGGGACAAAATTTTTTTCCCATTATTGGGTAATGGAGGATTGGAAGTGGGTAAATGTTCCTCCAAGGTTTCTAAAAAGGAGGGTGCTTTTTACACACCTTTTCATTGACTTCACCTAAAGTGGAAAGAATTATTATAAAATATTGGCCAGTGTTAACAGTGAATGATGATATTTCTGTTTTTTTACCTGTCCATCCCCATTTTATAAGGACGAGAGATATGAACCTTAAGGAATGTATGGAAAGAGTTGCAGAAGTGCAGGGTGGACAAGGTAGAATCAAGAAAGGTACTTACAGGTGTGGTGCCTGTCATTAATGCTGCTATATGCTGAACCAGGGTTATTTATATATCCCGTCAAGGAGATTTAACATTCAAGCTTCTCAATACTTTAATTGTAGGACCAAGGGGGTAGTATATTTGGGCATGTGTATGAAATGCTCAAGTTTTTATGTAGGGAAAATGGAAAGGCATTTAAATAGGAGAATTTATGAACACATGTACAAGGTTAGTAGAGGGAAAGATACAAATGCCTTTTACAAACATTTTCAAACCTGTAAAAATATGGATATAAAGTTTTTTGTATTGGAACAGGTGTGTATGAACCCCCAGGGTGGTAGTTGGGAATCCAGATTGGAGTATAAAGATTTGCTTTGGCAACTGAGATTAGATGCTGGGAGAGCCCTGTGACTCAGTGACAACATTATTATTGGCAGTGTTTTAAAATTAAGGGCTGCTAGATTATAAATTGTAAACATTTTCATTGTCTTTATGTACATAGTATACACACTGTTTATACATTCATATGTATTTAATCTGCACAGTGGTTGATATGAGTATGATCAGAAGTGTATTATTGTATTTAATTTGGTTTTTAAACAAACAAATGTAACAAATGTTTTAATTGTATCATTTTAAAAAATAGGGGATGTATGTGGTGGGAAAGAGCTGTCACATGTTGCAATTATATTATTTAAACTGATTGAACACAATGCTATGGGTTCTGATGAAGCCTGGTATTTGGACTGGGTGAAAGCGCTTAACTTTATTGAGTTCACATTGTGTTTTACGAATTTTTGAGGCGAAGCCTGTATTAAACCAGTTTTTAGTACCAACATTTCTTGGCTGGAGATCGTTTGTGGATCCGTATCCTGTGGGCCGGTGTCATTTTTTCTTGGTTTACTCTACAAAAGGGCTTTACAGAAACAGATGCGTGGTGCCAGAGCCATGGGCTCAAGCCCAATGCCAAGAAATGTATAGTTATCCCCTTTGGGAAAAAAACATGTATCCGTGAATTACTATATAGGTGGCAGTACACTAAACACTGAAAGTGTGATAAGAGACTTAGGGACACAGGAGGACAGTGGTCTCACCTTCGATAACCACATCGCCACAACAGTCAGGAAATACTTCTATGTGACACACCTCATCACTAAGGGCTTTTCATCCAGAAAAAAGGAGGTCATTGTCCCACTGTACTCATCGCTCATTAGACCCATTATAGAATACAACGCCCCGTTTGGTATGTACCTCTCAAGACATCTGCAACAACTGGAAATGCCGCAAAAATACCTCACTAAAAGAATCACAGGCCTAAAGCAGGTGCCCTACACTGACCGCCTTAAAAAACTCCAGCTATACTCTGTCGGATATCGTCTACTCAGAGGCAATCTCTGCTTAACATACAAGGCCACGTCAAACCCAGAGCTGTTGGACATGCTACACTTAAAGAAATCCCAATCCCTCAGAGCCACACACTCCGGGGATCTAAAGCTTCTCATCACAATAAACAAAACATGCTGGAGGGATAGGTTCCTGACCCAGAGACTCCCCAGACTCTGGAATAGATTGCCCATACATGTCAAGCAGAGTTCCTCTTTGGCCCTCTTCAAAAGGAACCTTGACGATTGGATGGGAGAAAGGAAATTCACCCCGGGGAATCACCTCAGTTGCCCTGCTAGAAAGGGGTCCAGGGAAGTAAATAGTGTGGGAAGAAATAGCCAGGGAATTGTTATGGCTAGGCTTGTATAGGCCCTAGGGCTGATAGCCTAGTACCAACCTATGAACCTATGAACTATTCATGCATTTGGAATAAATTTCCAAAGATATCACATGCCACACCTCCAAATTTCCTTCCTAAAATGTCCTCTGTATGCATTTACTATCCATTAATAGTTGCAGAAACTACAAACTATCTTGAACTGTGAACAAACTTGGCTTTCAAACATGGTTTGAAACCAGGCATTCATTTCAAATTTTTAATGACATTAGATAAATATTCCTTTCTTTTGTAATCTAGTCAGTGAATTTAATATGTATATATGCTAACATGTATAATATACTGGTTTTATGTAATTAAATGCATGATTGTGTATTGTGTGAAATAGTGGTTAACAAATTCAAAAGGAACACATTTATATCAAGTCATGGTATACTAGACTCTCCTCTTTTACACCTTCCTTTGAAAATGCCCCTGGGGATGCCTCTTTGGAAATCTCTCAAGGGATTTATCTGAATGTCTCTTTTTCTGAAAGCATTGTGAACATTGTCTCTACTCCATGTGGCAGTTATACAGCATATTCATTTCTGCAGATGTTACCTACTTCTTTTAAGGAATGTTCTATCCACATTTAAAATAACAACAACAAACCTTGGCAGCTCATCTTTGCTTCAAAACTACACCTTCTGGTTGTATCTTACTGGCATCGTGGAGTATTCACATCTTCGTCACTTCATTTCACGATGATAAGCATTTTGTATGTTGGTCATACTAAAACTTCTGCCTAGAGTAGATTTGTTTCAGTCTTCCCTGTACTTGACTTTAAATCCCCTATGATAGTAAAGATGTAGATGCCAGTGTAAAAAAAGTTGACTTCTATGAAGTGCCTATTGACAAAAGGAAGAATCTCCTTGAATAGAGAGCAAATTTTAATGAACATTCTTTCTAGACAGAGATTCTCATGCGCATCTACCTTATCTAAAACTGTTTTTTTTTTCACTATTGCTCGTAATGGTCTTTGTGTTGTCCATACCCTTGTGTAAAGTAAATTGAGACATGCTAAAGGCTGGTTTTCTCTTCTCAGTATCATGCAGGCTACTAAAAGGTGACAACAAATGACCTTAGACCCTTTTCAAATTTGCAAGTCCAGTAGTAAAGTAAACACCCAATAAAGTAACTTTAATCGTTTTTAACATAGACAGGACACATTTGAGGGAAATATATGTTTCACAAAGAATACTGCTGCAATGGAACTGTTCAATCATCTTCTGTTCCACATAAAGAAAACTACTTCTATTACTCTGTTCAAATTAAATTTGTACAACTGGATAGAAAACCCTAAATTCACCCCCTGGTTTGGCATCCTTGTCTCTCATGGATAGGGGAAACATGGTAATGTCACAACATATCCTTGCTCTGCCTGTTTCTGGGTTATTTGTACAGAGCATATGGGGGTTAAAAACTACTACTGGAATGCAAAACCAAGCTTCTTAAGATCCTCACAGATCAAGAGCCTAGCAAGTACCTATGAACCTATAATGCTGTACCCTTAATATTGTGAGAGACACTACATATACCATGAAGGGTATACTAGGAATAACTTGGGCAATTAGTGCAAACAGAATCTATCAGAAAGACAACAATATCTCAGCCTGGTGATGTAAAAGGATAGAAGGATAAAGCCCTCACTATGGCTCAGGTGACCTGAGATCAGTTAGCAACTCAGGTGCTTGAGGGAGCTGGCAGGATGATGGGTGTGTTCATCCAGGTAAGCTGTAGCAGCTGTTTGGATGAAGTAGGTGGGCCTGTAACCTAGGGGTGTTCATAGGGTCCACTTTGAGCAGCAGTCTTCCATAGCCAAGTGCAGAGAAATGGGTACTTGATTATGGGAAAGCATTGTGACTTCCCATGGTGATGTGAAATGTGCTTTCCTCTGCTCATGAGAGGCGTTAGACAAATAAGTGAAATTTCCTCATTGCTGTGGTGCTGTTAAGAGTGTAACCAATACTCAAGGCTACCTAAGTGACAACTTGCCAGACTAACCTTCTCCTAGTTGATCCATAGGTGACTCCACCACTAGGTAATGAATGGTCTTAAGTCCATTATGGAGATGCCTGATGGTCGGTAGATGCAGGGACAACAAGCATAAAAAAAGAAAAGAAATATCTCATTTTGTTGCCACAGCTGTCATAATTAAAGCAGACTTAAAAGTAGGATTGCTGACAGAGTACAGGTACTATGCAACAGAGTACATTATAACCCAGTACTTTATAACAGTGCAAATACTTTCAAACACAGTTAATAGATGAAAGAAAGTCATGCATTGTCGTTACTGGTGAAGGAATTTACATTTTTGTTATTGCCGACAATTCAGATCTGGAACTTGGATTTTTCCTGTGCTACAGTCTCAGAGACTATGTGCAGCTGCTTTATTTGTATGCCCATATTTCACATCTAGATGTATTTTTCACATTCAGAGTTAATAACGCATATACCATTTTCTCAGATATTATTATTTTGATTAAATTACTTGTCTTTTGAATTAAAATATAAGATTTTATTTACCCAGTTGTACTATGCATAACCAGATTTTTCAGGTAATGAGTTGAATTCAAATGTAGTGATGTAATTGATTGTCTCACTTAAATATTATGTTTGCCTATATGGCTTAGGTCATGGCCAAACAAGGTCCTTGGACAACTTCACTTACCTAGTTAACAAATGTTAAATAAAAATAAACAGAAAAGAAAAAAATAAGAAACAAGCTACTATGGAACACTATGGTTGGCAGTATTGAGCAAGATACTACACAGTGCATTTATCAGGATGACAACTGACAGGCATGGACAGGCATAGAGGACACAACTATGGATTGCAAGGCAGAGTTCAAAATTGAATGTGAATACAAAATTTGTGCTGGTATGGATAGGGGTGACATTTTTGGCACAGTTAAGGCAGGCTTAGAAAAGCAGAATTCACCACATTACAATGTAAATACAAAAACTGCAGACTGGACTGCACAAGTCTGTAAAGTAGAAAAGTGCAGTCCTAATGCACATAAGGAATTACACATCTTGCTAATTAATACAGAGTATATGCAGTTTTTTATTAATTGGTCTACTAATCAATTCTTCCGAGGTGCAGTTTATATAAACTCTCTCATGGAACACAGGTCTAGTAGCTGATATGTCATTAACTGCTGTCATATTATGTTTTTGCTAACACATTGATTTTGTGCAGTATTAGCAGGTCTAACATTTTTCAGAGATGATTGATGAATCAACCATTAATAGCAATGGTCTGTTATTCAATGTGGGAAGGATGAGTCCAGTTTTTAAATAAGTGGATAATATTAGATGTGTGCAGTAGAACTAGTTAGAAAAGATTGGGCCAAAATACATGGATCATACAGTAAATGCACAGCATCATAGTACCATAAATAATAGATGGATTCAATAAACAAATAAAAGACAAACATTAATTAACAGAACTCTATACAGTACAATGTATTTACAATTAGTTTATACAGTAAACAGTGCAAGCTGATAATCTTTTATTTATTGTATTTTGCTTTTGTTTACCAGGTTTTTCCGACTGTGTTTAGTTAAAAAAAATATATTCAGTGGAGGTCTGGGGAGAAAACCATTACAAACATTTTTAAACAGGCATTCAGTAATGTACATATACAGTAAGTAGTACACATTCCCCTGGATTCTGCAAACCCTCCATGGCATGTAGGACTAGTGCAGGAGCTCCAGCAAGCAATATGTCTGCCGTGCGATACAGGAATAACCTGCAGGGACATGCACAAGCACTCCTCCACTAGTCCTGCACGGACTCAACCCCTGTATGCAAATTACCCCATTTGCAGGAGAAATCCATGCAAATGAGGTAAATTTGTGATCCAGGAAGCTGGAAACTGGCCGTGCAGGACTAGTGTAATCTGCAGAAATGTACTCTGCCAGTAACGAAGTACATGTCTGCAAATTACAAAACGGGGCCATGACAGCTCCAAATAAAGGGTGTATATCATGTAGAAAGCATGCCAATGGCCAACTATAAGGCCACTGGCATGGAAAACATTTGTAAAAATAAAAAAAAAATCAACTTTTATTTATTTTTAGCAGATCTTGGCTGTTTAAGCATAGGCAGCGGCGTGCAAACGGGATTGTGTGGAAAATAAGAAAAAACCCCATAAAATAAGCATTCTAACCAAAATCACTATTTTGCCATTATACTCAATGGCAGGCAGAAGACAACATGACCAGTGAATAGTGGTTGCTAAGGAGGGAGGACCAGTGTGGGATATGTAACTATGGATCAGCAGGCAATCCTATGCAAATGAGGGGAATGATACTGAATCCCAGATTTCCTCTGCATGCTAGTCAGCACCCAACACTGTAAGAGCAGGAATAGCTTGGTGCAAGCCTAGGAGTTAGCTGACATCATAGGGGGGTGTATCAGGCATACTGTAAGTGGACTGGAGCCCTGTGGCTCGGGTTTGCTCTTAGCTTAGCAGAGCTAAGCAAGGGTGTGTGTCTGAGGCTGTCTAGCACTCTTTACATTGTCTAAGCGAGTGTGCGCACCACGCACCGGGTTTTAAAGGAAAAAAAAAGTAAACCAAGAAATAGCAGCCCTGTGCACATTTGAGCACTGTATTTGTGCGGCACACACCTGGGATTAAACAGGAAGGAAATGGGAAGGGAAAACAGCAGTAGGAAGGTAATCTAGGAGAACTAGCATAGCTGGCAGGTGAAATGTATCAGAATTCGCCAATTACACAGGCAGCAGACCAGCCCAGCCCAGAACACTACTATAAACTATGCAAACACCTTTCCCTCTGTTTTTTCCCGTACTCTACACCACTGGTGTATACAAGCAGGGAACTTTTAACAAACAAAACAACAAAATGATAGGGGCTGCAATAGCTATTATACAACAACATATGAAAGAGGCTGAGGGTGGTGAGGATGTGAATGCTGTCGACCAATCCACAGTAAGGAGATGGAGAAGAGTGTACGGACCCAGGGTAACCTAGCAGTGGATACATGAGCTAGAGATAGTGTAACACTATAGGGTGGACAGGGACCGCCTACAGCAAATTGTTGAGCTGTGCCGGCCACGCCTGACACACAGAACTAACAGAGGAGAACCCATCCCAGTGGATACCAAGATATGTGTAGGCCTAAGAATACTAGCTACAGGTACCTTCCAAAGGCCAACTGGGGATATGATGGGGATCTCACAGGCATCAACATCCAGGGTACTCCAACAGTTCCTGGATGCCATGTCAGCACATGCCAGTGAGCACGTATATTTCCCCCAATACCCGTGAGGCATTGGCCAGCAATATGCAACTGTTCCACCAAATAGCAGAATACCCTGAGGTAGTGGGTGCTATAGACTGCATGCACATATGCATCAAAGCACCACCCAGTGAGCGGGGTAGGGTCTACATCAACCGCAAGGGCTTCCCCTCCATCAACTGCCAGGTTGTGTGCGATGCCCAGGGCATAATAATGAATGTGCGTGCTGGCTGCCCTGGAAGCTATCACGATTCCTACATCTGGCATCTGACACAGCTGTACCAGAGATTTGCCAATGGGGACATCCCTTACGGTCACCTAGTGGGGGATTCTGGTTACGCACTGGAGCAATGGCTGATGACACCCATCAGAAATGCACACACACCCGAACAAGAACTCCATAATGAGGCACACGCACAGACCAGAATTATAATAGAGCATGTGTTTGGGGTGCTCAAGTCTTGGTTCCGGTGCCTGGACACATCCAGTGGAGCCTTGCAGTACTCACCGGCTACATGTACCCAAATTGTCATCATGTGTGCCATGCTACACAATATGATCCTGCGGAAACAGCTGCAGCAGGAACAGCACAGGGCAGTGCCACACAGCCCCCCACCATTGCCAAGGCCTGCACAGACACAGAGTGACTCGGAGGAGGAACAACGTGAGCCTGCCCCAGTAGGCAGAAGGAGGCATGCCCAGTATGCCCTGGCCTTGGCAAAGAGGCAACGCATAGCACATATACTGACACAGGAGGGACCCAGGGAATGACACCTCTCTCTGATTCACATATACAGTAAAAGGGATGCCAAACATGACACTACCTGTGCTCAACCATGTGTAGGGAGTGTACTGTGTGCATCCGACATAGGCAGCCCTACAGCACCACCCTCAGTACTGGCACACCCACAAGGTAAGTCACTCAACCTACCAATTGCCGAAAGGAGTAGTATGTGTTGTTACCTGTATCTATGGTATGGATGTGAGCATGCAAGGGAATCGGGTGGCTGAATGGTATGCCAGCAGATAGTAAACACCTATAGTGGCACCATGAGATCTGTAACAAATACTGGTGTCACCATAATAGCCAGTATTACACAAGGCGACAAAACCCACTGCAGGAAATGTGCTGGGCCACATGTGTGTCCATATGACTCACACATGCCAGTCAGGGAGGTTCACATACCCGACAACAGTCTCAGTCAGCAGGACAGGTGTAGACAAACACAAACAAAGGCTGTGCTATGGCCTGTGAATGATGCCTATGGGTACCCCCCCCCCCCCCAGGCCTACACAGACAGACTACATCAGGTCAGGCAGTGGGATGTTAGTTCTGAAGGGTAGGAAGTCAGAAACTAATATGTAGGTCAATCAAACTTAAGACCTTTAGTACATTGATATGCCTCTAGTCAGCATGATAGGTTAGAATACAGAATAAAATGGAGTACCTGACATACCAGTACAGTCATAGCAAATGTGTACAAGTGTCAGGTGTGCCCCCCCATCTTATGTAGAAATGTAAAAACAGTCAGGTGTGCCCCTCCAATCCTGTATAGAAATGTAGAAATAGTCAGGTGTGCCCCTCTCAATTCTGTGTAGAAATGTAGTAACAGTCAGGTGTGCCCCCCATCCTATGTAGAAATGTAGTAACAGTCAGGTGTGCCCCCCAATCCTGTGTAGAAATGTAGAAACAGTCAGGTGGTCTCCCCTCCCCCAATCCTGCATAGAAATACAGTAACAGTCAGGTGTGCCCCCTCCCCCAATCCTGTGTAGAAATGTAGAAACAGTCAGGTGTGCTCCCCCCAACCCTACTTAGAAATGTAGTAACAGTCAGGTGTGCCCCCCCAAACCGATTTAGAAATGTAGTAACAGTCTGGTGTGCCCCCACAATCTGATGTACACACATCGTAAAAGTCAGGTGTGCTCCCCCCCACAACCCTATGTAGAAATGCAGTAACATGTATGTGTAGGCATAATACCAGTGGAGCACAGATGCCCAGAGGTGGCCAAGGTAGCAGGATAGATTGTAGCATTTGCACAATATGCAGGTATTTGTGTGTTAGGCTGGTGTGTTTCATATTGTGTGAGAGTGGTCAGTATGTATGCATGTTGAGGTATGACCTGGTGGCCATTGCCCACTACTGCTGATGACAGGGCCAAGTCCTCACAACTGCAGTGCCAAAGGCAGTTCCCACCAGTATAACACATGCTAGCAGTAAGTCATTGTAAATGTATGGTGGTAATATGTGTCACCATCTGAAAGACTGACATGGCATGGCTGTTGTGCTAGATATACAAGCAGTACACAGGGGAAAGTATCCCAGACATACAGTATATATTGGGTAACTGTGAAGTGGACACACCCTTGGAATTGTACATACAGGTATGCATCACATTATCTGGTCCTGTAATAGGGGATACCGGTGTTGTCTACCCAAACACTTGCAGATCACAAAGGAGGTAGTACTGATGTATTGGGAAACAGCTGATGTACCTGCACATGCCAGTATAACTGGAATGCCTCATGCATATCTGTGTGTCAGATGCAAGTAGTGTCCATAACACACATGCACTCAGCTCACCCAAACACCACCTACAGGTACCTCTCTGGTCATAATCCTGCTATGGGGAATGGGTACAATATGACCCCACCTGTATATGGCAATAGCGAAAGAATGCAGCATGCAGTGCAGGTGTCCCATGCAGTGTGTCCCTAGCCAAAGGTAGAACCCCGCCAGCATCCACACCACCTGATCAAGACTGATAGAAGGTATTGACATGAACACCTAGCACAGCTACCCTGTCACCCCAGGGGAACATACTGTATGGTGGTCTGAGATTGTAGGACTGACAGAATGCAATGGCCTGCCACAGTTGGCCTGCATCAACACTAAATGGCCCACAGGCCTCTGATCAAAGGCCTGTGTCTCACACATACTGCCAATGCATGTTATGTCATAGACACCCAAATAACAACATAACACATGCCACATAAGCCATATGCAAGGCCATGTGGACAAACCACAGTAACATAACCACCATGTCCCACTGCATGAACTGTGGACCAACACCAAACCACAGCTGTAATGGGGTAGTAGCCTTAGGGAAAGTATCAGAGAATGTATGCATAATGTATGGAAGAGGATAGAATAACGGGGGGGTGGGAGCATGGGCAGCATGGAATGTGCAAGTTCCAACACAAAGCTGTGTGCACACACCATCCCTGGCCACAAACACATAAATGGGTGGCTACAGACCTGCCCTTACACCACAATAGGGGTAATGTCCTGCTCATGGCCCCTGCCTCTGGGTAACCTGTGCAAAACTGTACAGCTGTGAGGTATTGACACAGCAAGATAAGGCCATACTGTCATGTCGATGGATGTATAATTATGGGATCCTCTGCCAGCACTGTACCAAGGTGCTGAACCAGATACACAGACCCAGCAGCAAGTGTCTGCAGCTCCCCTTCAAGAATGGCATAACTTACCATGAACATGTAGGCATCTGCCCACAATACCGGACACAGCTGCAGTCACCCTTGTCCCCCAAGACATCACTCTGAGCAAGAATGTCCACCTGACAGTACATGAGGACAGAAAACATCACAGTGTATAACAGTACACGTCTGAATATCTCTGCTAACAGCAGTACCATGTAGTTGAAGCAGCACAGACACAATCACCTACAGTACACACTATCCCCTGCACAGTTTGTCCCCATTTTGCCAAATGATCGATGGATAGCCTGCAGAAACAGTTTGCTACCTGTAGGTGTACAACACAAAGGTCTGCACTGGAGTACAAACTACCTGGAATTAATCCACACATTCAATACAGAAGGGCATGCTCACACACTTAAATAAATGAAGCCCATGTCTGCAAACAACAGTGGACCATACATATCTGGCAGTTGCAGATGTTAGTGCGTACACTCCTCAGTATGCACCAGTCATGCTTTGCACACACAGTAGATAGGAATGAAGACATATATCCAAGGACAATACACTATAATAAGCCAAAAGTAGACATACGTAGATGTGTGGAAGAGAGTGACTGTGACAAGGAACCATTCATTATGAGGCCTGTCCCACCCAGCATACAGCCAAATGGCTACAACCACATGAGGTGTAAATGCCACTCACTGTAGACATTAGCCACTGGTATCCATCAGCATTACAGACTATGTGGTAAAAGTGCTAGCTGTGCAACATGACTGTACAAGGAAGTAGTCATCTAGCAGCTGTATACATGTACCTGTGGAATATAACCCTGTGTGTGGCCTCATGTGGTGTGTCAACCTCTAGATGAATGGGTTATGGCCCATGCATACACACCGCCCTCCCCATAGCCCTACTATGACAAGCCTGCTGAGGTCATCCACTTTGAAATACATCTTTGGGGACGGAGTGTCCCAGTAATCTCTGTGGTGTGTCTTAAAACTGTGTAATGCTAGAGTGTGATGAACTAATTAGGTAGGAGTTTTAATCACAGACATGGCAACTGTTTGTGTGTGTGTGTGTGTGTGTGTGTGTGTGTGTGTGTGTGTGTGTGTGTGTGTGTGTGTGTGTATCACTGTCTGTGTAGGGAGCAATGCTTTTTAGGCTAGTCACACTCATTACAATTCAAATGCCATACTTTGGCAAGGCTGCTGATGTTATTTACTGTGAAATACATCTTTGGGAAAGGTGTAGCCCAATAATCTCCATGGCACATCCTATTACTGCATACTGCTGTAGTGTAATAAACTAGTTAGGTAGGAGTTCTAATCCCAGACATGGCAACTGTGTGTGTGTGTCTGTGTGTGTGTGTGTGTGTGTGTGTGTGTGTGTGTGTGTGTGTGTGTGTGTGTGTGTGTGTGTGTGTGTGGCTTTTTAGGCTGGTTACACTCACTACAATTCAAATACTCTACTTTGGCAAGGCTGCTGATGTCATTCACTGTGAAATACACCTTTGGGAAAGGTGTAGCTCAATAATCTCCATGGCGCATCCTATAACGGTGTTCTGCTGTAGTGTGATAAACTAGTTAGGTAGGAGTTCTAATTCCCAGACATGGCAACTGTGTGTGTGTGTGTGTGAGAGTGTATGCGTATGTGTGTGTGTGTGTGTGTGTGTGTGTGTGTGTGTGTGTGTGTGTGTGTGTGTGTGTGTGTGTGTGTGTGTATGTCTGTCTGTGCAGAGAGCAATGCTTTTTAGGCTAGTCACACTCACTACAATTCAAATGGCATACATTAGCAAGACTGCTGATGTCATTCACTGTGAAATACACCTTTGGGAAAGGTGTAGCCCAGTAAACTCCGTGGCGCATCCCATAACTGTGTACAGCTTTAGTGTGATAAGCTAGTAAAGTAGGAGCTCTAATCCCATACATGGTAACTGTGTGTGAGTGTGTGTGTGTCCCTGTCTCTGTAGGGAGCAATGCTTTTTAGGCTAGTCACACTCACTACAATTCAGATGCCCTACTTTGACAAGGCTGTTGATGTCATTCACTGTGAAATACACCATTGGGAACAGTGTAGCCCAGTAATCTCCTTGGTGCATCCTATAACTGTGTACTGCTGTAGTGTGCTAAGCTAGTTAGGTAGGAGTTCTAATCCCAGACATGGCAACTGTGTGTGTGTGTGTGTGTGTGTGTGTGTGTGTGTGTGTGTGTGCGTGTGTGTGTGTGTGTGTGTGTCTCTGTCTGTTTAGGGAGCAATGCTTTTTAGGTTACTCACGCTCACTACGATTCAAATGTCCTACTTTGGCAACACTGCTGATGTCATTCACTGTGAAATATACCTTTGGGGAAGGAGTACACCAGTAATCCCCTTGGCGCATCCTATAATAGTGTAATGCTGTAGTGTGATATAAAACTCTGGTAGGGGTTCTATTCCCACACATGGCAAGTGTGGATGTTTGTGTGTGTGTTTCTATGTCTGTGTAAGGAGTAATGCTTTTTAGGCTAGTCACACTCACTACAATTCAAATGCCCTACTTTGGTAAGGCTGCTGATGTCATTCACTGTGTAATATACCTTTGGGGAAGGAGTACACCAGTAATCTCCATGGCACGTCCTATAGCAGCATAATGCTGTAGTATGATATAGAACACTGGTAATGGTTCTATTCCCACACATGGCAAGTGTGGATGTTTGTGTGTGTGTTTCTATGTCTGTGTAGGGAGCTATGCTTTTTAGGCTAGTCAGACTCACTACAATTCAAATGCCCTACTTTGGCAAGGTTGCTGATATCATTCACTGTGAAATACACATTTGGGGAAGAAGTACTCCAGTAATCTCCCAGGTGTGTCCTATAACTGTGTAGTGCTGTAGTGTAATAAACTAATTAGGTAGAAGTTCTAATCTCAGACATAGCAGGTGTGTGTGTGTGTGTGTGTGTGTGTGTGTGTGTGTGTGTGTGTGTGTGTGTGTGTGTGTGTGTGTGTGTGTGTGTGTGTGTGTGTGTGTGTGTGTGTGTGTGTGTGTGTGTTTGTCATTCATATCCTGTGTGGAGGTAACTATGAGTGTGTAATAACTGGACTCACTGTGGAGCAGGTTTTGCAAATTTCTTATATGGTGACCCTAGTATATGTCACAATGCCTACTTACAGGGATAAGAGATGTGAAATAGCCGAGAGGCTGGGGTGCAAATCCATACCCCTACATATGACATCAAGGGCTGGTGAACAAAGTTAGCAATCCTTGTATTACCCAGAGAACACTCTCAACCCATGTCTCATACACACACACACTTGCCTAGGCAACAACCGCTATGTTGGTAGTACCCTGCATATTGCCCACTGATAGTAACCATGGTGTGATTGCAGTGGGCTACAGAGGGCATGGCACCCTGTCCATCAGTCCAATAGGCATGTACATGCAGACAGTGCATCTTCACTATGTTCCCCATTGGACACCTGCAACACCTGTGGTGCCATCAAATGTGACTCACAAAGGACATACCATGCCTTAAACACATGCTCTGTATGGACATATACCACTGATACCAGGGAATACCTGTATTATGCTATTAATGTAGGTGCAGGGTTAGCCTGCTGCCCATTACCAGTTTCCACCACATGAGGCCAGGACTGGCACATCTGATGATAACAATCTGTGTGCACAACATGGGCCAGATATCCCAGGTACAGTTCCACATATTACTGTACATGCATGTGGGATGTGTGCACATCCCAGACACCATCCATGTCATGGACTAAAGAACAAATACATGGCAACAATGCACAGCAATGGCCACACACAGTAGTTACCCAGGTGACTGGATGGTGAATACAATACCCACCTGTGGGGGCCAATCCAGACACTACACCCCTGAGCCACACTGCAGACCATTGTCATGTGGCCTGATGCCAAGGTATACCCATCACCTAGCTTTTTATAGCTGTCTGGCACAGTCGACCACTACACACCCATGAAGCAATGCACCCATGCATGTCAGTACTGGCACCCTGTGTCTGTGTGTGTGGTGTATAATGCCTATGACCACATTCACACTCACTACAACCCCCATTGGCATACTGAAGCATGTTGTCTGATGTCAGACACCTCCACTTACACTTTGCCCATATAACCTCCGGATAACCCCTGTGGTGCATGTGATACCTGCACAGTACTGAATCATGGCAATCTAAGTAGTGTGTCAATGTGTGTGGGTACCTGAGAGAGAGTGGCTCTGTTGATTCTGACACCTGTTCATGCAGACAGGCATGTGTACTACACCAACTGTATAGCTACCATATCACTGTTGCAGATGTCACTCACCATCACGTATACGTTTGGAGAGCTCCTCAACATGTAGCCTATGTGGTGCATCCAATAACTGCATAGACATATGATAGCAATACATAGTCATTCATGGGTTTGATACCCTGTACTGGTGGTGTGTGACACAGACATGCTTAAGTTTTACTCTCCCACCCCTCCTTGACTTATCTTTGTCTCTGTCTGCCTCTCTCACTCCCTCTCTGGTGGATGTGGAGACTTACACTTGCTTTGCTTAGGCAGCAGCATGTGTATTGTAAGTGATCCTCATGATCAGCTGATGGCCTCTGCACGAATTTCAGCCCTCCTCTAGCTGATTGCATGTGGAACAGCTGTGGTAACATTCCCATAGCCAACTGCATGGAAGCACACTCCAATATCTGGGAACATCATGTTGATGATGGACGTTTTCCTTCACTGTGAGCAGGACCTAGATCTGTTGTTTGGCAAACAGCATCACAGCTGGATTGGAGATTTACCTCTAACAACATACACTGTGGAAACAGGCCAATACACAGGAGGTGGATGTACCTGACATGACTACAGAATGTAAGTGCTGCTATCCTGCATTTGGAGTAATGTTGGTTTAACATGGTGTGTGTGGATATGGCTGTTCTACATGTTTTAATACCTGTCATGTTAGTGCTATGTTTCTGAGGAAACCCCCATCTGTAGGGTCATCTGCAGACTGGGCAGTGTGTGGTGCCTTTTGTTTCTTGCGTTACCCACAGAGCACCTATCTGTGAACTGCAGAAGCATAGTGTGAGGATTGCAGACAGTACATGATGACAGACATGAGAGTTACTGACATCATATCCCTCATAGGATATATGTTGCAACAAACCCTGTTTCAACAGTAAATGTATGAGGCTATCACAGCAACATGTCAATATTCGCCATTCATGAGAGTTACTGACCTCATATCCCTCATAGGACATATGTTGCAACAAACCCTGTTTCAACAGTAAATGTATGAGATTATCACAGCAACATGTCAATATTGGCCTTGTGTGCCTCCAGCCACAAACCTATCAACCCATGTACATATGTCATGCAGAATGAGGTGCATATGTCCTGTACACCATAATTTATTGACATCATATCTGATAACAAGCCAGTGGGATATCAGACTGTGACACATGCTATGTATAGTAGGGGTTCTCTTTGAGGACATAACCTGGGCATACTATGATTGTGTGTACAGTACTGAGGTCTGTGTACTTATGGTGATTGTCGACAGTGTGTGTATTGTGCATATGTGCCTTGGCCTGTGTACAGACTGTGGTAGATGTCATTGTTCTTGGTCCTGTTCTGTATGATGTTACATGCTGCTCCACAGTATGGTATGGTTTTTAGAGCCAAACACACACATGTCCCATACCATAGACAGGTATCGGACCACACTGTGTAGTGGCCCAGTATATGTGGGGTTAGTGTGTGAGTGGAACATATGAAGATGGTGGTCATCAGATAGTCCATATACTGTAATATTACATTAGCTACCATATGTGGCTGTGTTCACAGTGGTTGTGGTTATGCACTTTCACACAGGTGTCTGTTACTCTGTGCTGTAACATGCCTGTAGAGCCTGCTATATATATGCAGGTACATGTGTATTCCCCCATATGAAATGTAGGCCAGTGTTGTGGCAGTCTGTCTGTAGCCTGCACAGTGCTTTGTTACATGCCTAGCAGCTTAATGCACTTACCCATGTGATGTTATGTCCAAATACTTGCCAGATGTACTGCTGCCAGGCCACCATAACAGTTATGTATGTCAGACAAAGCAGTGGGATGCTGTACCAATGTATATCACTAACTAGTGGGTAGTATGTGGCCATGGCACCTCTGTAACAGCGGTTATTATGTGTCAGGACAGACAGAGGTGTGTGAATGTATAACCTATGGGGACAAATGTATACCAGTATTTACGTGTTATACCCATCTACATGGCTATTAACATCCACATTGTCAGGCTTGGTCTACATGTCTTGCACTAAGGGGTTCTGTGTGTACCTCTAGACTGACCATAATGTGTCAGACTGTCCACATTTATTGGCCATATCTCTGCTGTAGTCCACAGGATCATTACTGTGCTAGCAGTGGTACTGTACTATGGTGTCCTTAGGATGTCTGTCAGTAGCCAATGGCGCACATGTTAAAAGCAGATGTGACTTCCCACACACAACATGTTTGTGAAGACAACCCCTATCACAGTAGCAATAGTCTACATATATACCTGCACCACATACCTGATATCCCCTTGCACTAAGAGGTTGGGACTACTGGGGCTGAGGTATGGCTCCACTCCATGTTCAGGACATATGGTGGAAATATATGTATATATAATTATCCAAATATCTATATAGATATATACACATATACATATCGACATACATGGCTGGATATGTATATGTACATATTTATACATATAAACACTCAAATATATACATATACACAGCAATATATGTTTACAGATATACAGATAGAGATACATATGTACATATACTTATGGATATCTGCATATATATTGACAGTAATTTGTATATCAGAATAGATATGTATGCACATACAGTCATAGATATCTACAGATATATCGACATAAATAGGCATATCTGCACACGTAGGATGCGCATACATATATAGCTACACACACACACACACACACACACACATATATATATATATATATATATATATATATATATATATATATATATATATATATACATATATGAACATATGAAGAGATGTACATACGGCCATATATATGTTGCACTATACAGATGTGTATACAGACATATGCTTGAATATACATGTGTATGTACATGTAGACATATATCAACCTATTATATGTATATATCCATATTCCTGTCATTTGTAAGCCTCACGGTTGTGTATACTCTCCCAGATGTACCTCACCGTATGTATCTGCTATATCTACATTATGTTAAAACAACATATGTGATGCAACAGTCATATTAATAACAAGCACTACACAATTGTGGTAGTAAAGGCAATTTTTCAATACTAATCAATATGTGTATTGACAGATATATTGGAAAAACAACAGCTGTCTTCACAATGGTCATGGAGTAGTGGTTAAGTGTTGTGACTTTAGTGTACAGGGTCCTGGGTTCAGGACCTGCAAGGGTTGTTCCTTTTGTTGCTGGGTAGAACAAGGGCTGTTGGATACAGAATGATTACGGTGGTTTTGAGCAGCTTTAAGAACATTTGCATGGGTTTGTATGAAGCTAAGTGGTGCTAAGCTACGGGTAAACATACAGGCGCTTACACAGTGTAGGCTTCACTCATCAGTGCGCAAATCAGCTTAGCTGTTATATTGCAACAATATTGATACCTGCTAAGCATGGCTTAGCCCTGGTAACCAGTTCACACCACCCAGTCTGATAACATAGCAGGGTAATGAAATCTGTAATAAGTGTATGTAATGCCATGTACAATACATGCACCTGTGTGCTGTCATCACAGTAGCAAGGGGTGTGAGTGTCATGTCTCGGACACAGACGTATATGAGGCCTGTACAGCACTGTTAACCATGTGACTTTGTTACATACAGGGGGGGTAGCCCAGAGTACATGCTGTCACACTGGCATGTACTGTATGATGGCGATACTACTGTTGACAGTGCCTACCCATGCAAGAGTAGAGTGCTAAATGTAGTACTGACAACAGCCACACCTGCAGGCATAGCTGGACTCTGAGGCCTCCATGTTGTATCCCTGGTGTGTGAGCCATGTCACAGTATATAACCCCTACTGGGTAATGATCCGACATGTGGAATGTTACTGTAGACTACCGTCTGTACAGCACATGAAATGAGGGCTCCTGACATGTAGTTATGACATACATATTTTTGTCAAATGTCTATCTGTCAACACATTAATCCTACGGCATAGCTACTTGCCAAGCGGATGACTGTCAGTCCCTGTACAGATGTGAAGATGGCAGGTATCCCACTGGGATATGTACAGGCATACTAAGCTTGATTGACACTGACATGTCTGCCCAGTTGTGTAAGAGCTAGCACATATTGGAGATAACACCCTGTATGCAGCACATGCCATGGGTACCGCCACTACACTACCACAATCAACTGAACGTGCTTGGGTACAGGTCTCCATCACAGACACTAACCATGTGTTATAATGCATGTTGCATGCATGCCAACTTGATCACCTCAGTAGCCATGTGCAGGAGGCACCTGGCAGAATGGCTGATGCATGTCACTTCCACCCGGAGGGTCACCACAGTAGTGTCTGTCGATGGCTTGCCTGCTGCCACATGGCAGGTGGTAGGATACCACTGTACACACAACCCCTACACAACCCATCTTACCTTGGACAATAGCTAGGTACACAGCTATGACCACCTGCAGAGATGCACCCCAGTACTGACATGTGTACGTGTGCATGACTGAGTACAGCAGTGTCTGTGAGTTAGCACACCTGTACATGGGAATTCCACAAGGGCCTTCACAACCACCACAACACCCATTTCCATAGCCACTTGTGGCTGCTGCTGTATGGGATATTACATGTACCCTGTTAAGCTGCTCTCCATATGGGCTACAAGAGCTTTGCAGTACCATCACAACAATGTTGTACAAATGGGTTGATAGGCATGGGATACCCATTGTGTTCTGGCAAGTGTGGGTATGTGTGCATGTCCATTTATCTGTAGGGTACAGCATTCCAAGGCCACATACAACTATTACAATACCCATTGCCACATGGTAGTATAGACAGTGTTGCTGATGCCCATCGGTGTGGCATGACAATGCAACACCCTGCTATGCATGTGGCATGTGCATCACATGCATATCCCTGTAGTACCACTGTTGGGATCTACAACGGGTTGTATCACAGTCGTGACCAATGTGTGATGGTGGGTATATCAGAGTGTCATCATGGGTGTCAAGGAGTACAATATCCACTGGGGGATGTGGGCGCTGTATACACTGTCATTACACCAAGGTACACCTGGTATATGTCCCATGTACCACGTTATGGTTACCATTGTCACCATCAATCATACAGGTAACTGATACCACATTCCAGGCCAGTTAAGCATGTGCTGTGTGAAGCCTACCTGTAACACATTGGACACACTGTCAAGTTAGTTAGCAGTGATAGGCCCTTGTCTCTTGGATGTGTGTCTACCTGTTATGTGTCTATTAATGTGTATATGAAGGTATGTCACACTATGTATTGTCCATATACACCCATTACGTCCCCCATTAGCATACTGTACATGTCTGGGGATGTTCTGCATGTAACATGTAACCTGGACACACCTCACCCTAAACACTGTGTGGTGTGTGCAATGTAAGCCGCACACTTCAGTATCACTACATACCTAGGTAGGGGTCTAGTCGTAGTGTTGCCAAGTAACAGTGTGCATGTATGTGGATGGGTCTACATCAGGTTGCAGAGTATACACACCCCAGTGGGTCACCTGTTCATGTGGCACAGGCAATAACTGTTATACTAACCTGTAACATGTGTTCAACTGTACCCCAGATATGTCACAGCCATAGTCTCACCACAGTGCCATACCCATTGTGGAATATGACTGCAGATCATCCTCGTGCTGACACATGTACACCTACTACACAAATGGATAACATTATAGAGACCACAATCAACCAGTGTTACTTACAGCTATAATTCATCATTGCTGGATGGCTACACTACCTGACATATATGCATTACACTTTACTCCTTACATGTTACACTGCAGTACTGCAGTACACTGTAGTACAGTCACCGTGTGCATCAGAACCATATTAGCCTATCCCTGCAATGATGGTATGGATGACAGGGATGTGGCACAGGTATAATCATATGCACAGTCTGTGTTGTTGGTTTGCCAGAGGATGAGGGTGGGCCATACATTTGACAACATGTGTGTGGGTGAGGGGTGTACTAAGGTGAGATGGGCATGGTGATATGGTGAGTGTAGGTATGGGGTTGCTCTAGGTGTGTTTGTATAGTGTGTGGGTATGCATGCACATAGTTCTGCAATGTGGCTGCCCTACACAGGTGTTTATGGACAGCTGCAGTCCATACCCGGCAGGGTGTGCAGTTCACTGCATCTGGCCATGGACACATGGACTGTGCCTGCCAGGGGTTCCATGGGCACATCTAGGTACAGGCCTCGATGTGCTACTCTCACCTGATGATGACAAATGTCTGCTGGTACCAGGTCCCTCCTGGGACTGGCCAGGACCACGTGCATGTGGCCTGCTGTGGTGTGGTGTGGACAGCAACCCCAGCACTGCCGAGGCTGGTACTGCCACTACGGGAGCCCCTTGGTGTCCTATCACGTCCACTTTGGCTGCCAGCTGTTGGTGTTGCTGGCCTATGTCCACGCGGCCGTTGCCGCACTCCCACCACACGTTTAAGCACGTACAGACCACAGTCGATGAGGGCCATCATCTCACCAGACTGTCTATCCATTAACTCAGTTAATGCATGGATGGCACCAGCCAGTTCACGGGCGTTGTCACTTGCAGATGTGAGAGCAGCCCTCTGCAGCCTCAGGCTCTGTCTGGTGTAACGTTCTATATGTGCCTTCATGATAGCCCGAAACATGTGCCTGCTGGTACCAGCTATGTCACCTCTGCCAGGGGCATGATGTGCACCGGCCCTACCACGAGCACCCTCGGACATCTGCCTATGTGGTGCCCTGCTGGACATCCAGCTATGCCTGCTGTGACCAGACACAGTTAGCATGGTTACCATTCTTTCCTGTGCACAGCCACCAAACGCCAGCTGTCCCTTCGCTATGGCCACTGGTGATGGGGTATGTATAGGCACTGAAACTGTGGGTGGGGTTGGGGTGGTTAAAAGGGAGATGCCAAATGATGACGCTGTTTTGGCCCGTGACAACCTCACCTGTGCCTCAACAGTGCTATCATTATCTTCGGTGTCTGTATGGACACCAACATTAGATTGCATGCAGGAGGGACCCTGACCCACCTCACCACCTGTGGGGGAAATCAATAAATGCACTTTAAACCTGTACAGCATTGCCTAACAGTACACACACACACACACACACACACACACACACACACACACACACACACACACACACACACACACACACACACACACACACACACCACTGTAATACCTACCTGTCCATAACTTTACAGACAGTCCCACTTATATGTCCATGTGTACCCCATCCTGCATCACACTTGGTAACATACACACAATCATACCACTCATTAACATATCAGTTCTCTAAATGCCTACACAAGCGATCACAACACAAGACCTGTTACTACATTACCTGCCTGACCTGTGTGTAGTGGTTTTAGATGGTCTCACTGCTGTTATTAGGTGTTAACCCTGTGTATGTACAGACATCATGAGCATGGCCCCTATATATGTGGGCTACTATGTTCACTCCATAATATCATGCACTGGTGTGTCATGTGTATGTAATGCTCAGTACATGCCAGATATGCTGCTCAACCAGCCTATCATGTGACAACTGTAATATATGGATACACTCCCTGGTGTTGACTAGTGCTTCCCCAATGCATCTCTAGTGATGCGTACGTGGGCTGTAGGTGACCTCTAAGCTGAATGCTGTATTAAGGGTGTACCTGGTGTCTACCTTCCCTCTCAGTGCCTGTTCCATGCTACAGACCATATTATACTATCAGCTGTCCTGTGATTACATACATGACAAGTATTCCTGGTGTGTATTGTGGCAGTCCATGTCCATGTACTGCATGATCCCAAAGGGAGGTACTGCTGTATGAGCACCCCACAATCACACATGTGCATACATGGCCAGCCACACAAACACACACACATCCTACATGCATCAACATCCCTCCAGTTCACCAGCGTGACCCTAAAGACAAACTAACGACCCACCAGGATGCGCACACACACATACAGGTAAGGTTGCACAATGATAGTACACACAGTCCTCCTATTACCCATCTGTCAACATGCATATTATACCATGATCCCCCCAAAACGTGCACGCTGATTGGCCAGCGTGCCCGTTGTAAATCGAGTTATACTAATGGAAAAAGGTCCGGTCGCCCGGACTTTTTTCCATTAGTATAACTTCGCTTTTTAACATTGTTCGCTATAGCAATGGGTTTAACATGGCGAGACCTTTAAAATAAGCAACGGAGATCTCCGCTTGCTTATTTTAAAGCTGTCTCGCCATGTTAAACCCATTTAACATAGCGAGGCAGTGTAAAAGCAACGGAAAGCAAGATCTCCGTTGCTTTTTTAGTGTCACTATGTTAAATGAGTTTAACATAGCAAGACAGCTGTAAAATAAGCGATGGAGATGTCCGTTGCTTATTTTAAAACTGTCTCGCCATGTTAAACTCATTTAACATAGCGACACTGAAAAAAGCAACGGAGATCTTGCTTTCTCCGTTTGCTCACAACTCTGATGTACCGCGCAGGCGCAGTACATCAGAACTGCCGCGGATGCCAGACATCTGCGGAAGGGCAGTAAACAGGCATTATACTATGCCATTATTTAAGAAAAGTAACAGTTTCTTTTCTTAAATAATGTCATATATATAGCAATAACCACTTCTGGGTGTGGGTAATGCTAAATTTTCCCACGGTTGGCTTTGTTTGGTCCCTCAGGCTTCACCCTCGGGACCAAACAACGCCAACCGTGGGTAAATTTAGCATTACCCACACCCAGGCGTGGGTTATTGCTATAACATATGGTACCCAACAGCATGCAGTGCAGCTATAGTCAATCCATGCTAGCAACAGTATACATGTGTGTGATGCATGTGCTGTGTCACTAGGTGATGCCCCTTCTCCTGGATACCACTGCACCCATGTACATAGTATTGCTGTGCACCTGTTCTGCACCCTGCCATGTACTGTGCACCCACCTCACAGGTGTACAGCCCATTGTTGAATGTGTACTACTGTGTCGGTTGTGTCAGCTTTAATACTCACAGCCTTTATGTTTTCCAGCAACACATACCTGGGATGATATGTGGACAGATGTCATTTGTGAATGCCTGATGTCTGATTTACAGCTCTCAACATCAGCGGACCATGTATGACCAATCCAGTACTCTTACACTGACAACCATTAGAGCATACCATGGCTATGGGGGGTGTACACACCCTTATTGATATGACACACCCATCCTTGATCTGCATGGGACCACATCACTGCATATCTTAACAGTACATGAGCCCAAAATGTGACATATGTCCTGTACTTTCACATGCAGTGTGTACGGAATGTGTTTGGTGTGCAGATGCGGACCACGATGCATACACACCGTGTGGGCATATGTGTGCACACCCTTATTATGATGGTTTGTCGCACCTCTTGTTGTGTGTACTACAGCAGTCACTACTCCTGGCAGGGGTATACCAGCGTGGGCCATCTGCATTTGCCAGTGTATGTTCAATCTACCCTACACATGTCCCTTTAATCTGCATGATTGCAAGGTCTACTCATGTGCACATCCCTTGGTGTTCACACACTGCCATCACTATTCCTGTGGGGGTAGGGTTACGTCTGTCACAGGTCCAGAACCTGACTATGTGCAAATACAGCCATTCTTAGAATCCTTAGGATCCCTTCTGCAGTGCACTGGTGTGTCATGCTGACACCCCCCCCTCCTTCAGCCTTTTTGCAGATGCATGGCAAGTAAGCCCTACTCATGTGTCACTTTGCATTGTCCCATACACTGAACACCACATGTTACAGCCTAGTCCCAGCTGGTAATGTGGACCACTGTAATGCCTTATGCCATAGTGTATCTCTGCAGTAGCTGCCATTGTCCTACTGCTATACACACTGGTGTTGTACTGTATATGGGTGTTGTTCCATACATGTCCCTACTGTAGGCCATGTCTCCCACCATTATGTTACTCCCTGTGGACACATTCTGCAATGACAGGATGCTAGTTATCATGTAGGTGTCTGACATACCCTTCCAATGCACCATCATGGTCACCCCTGTGATGCCGTGCATTTCACAGCAACAATACGTGCACATGTACAGCATGCATTCTGGGTAGGTGTGTTAGATGTGTGCATGGAATATACCATTGCCATTACATGCTTGGTGTATTGGCAAGCCTCTACATAAACCATACTCACCAGCTACAGGCTGCTGCCTTGGTGGTATCCTGGAAGGACATACATAAGAGGGTGAGAGATGCAAAGTCATTGGCCCACCTGTGGCATTGCTACTGAGTGGGTGCAGTATTACAATACATCAACAGTACATTTCCACAATACTACGACATATGGACATCTTGTTTATCACTACTATGCAGCAACAAAATATATCTATGACATGTCAGATATGCATGATCTACCTGTACCGATGCAGATGTATATGCAACAGTGGTCTACTGATGTGCCCTGTGGTCATATCTGCATGCTCCTCGGCCGGTATGTGGGTGGCACCCACCTCCACAAAGGTGTCTGGCGGCTGGTGGCTGGTCGGATGGGCAGCTGCCACGAGGCTGGCCAGGAGCTCCTCCACTCATGTCAGGGGGGATGGATGGTATGCCCCCCCGTGGTGAGGTGATTCCCCCCAGAATGCAGCAGCATGCCAACAGGCATTGCGAAGCAGGTCAGAACAATGATGCCGGACCTGCTCATAACTGCGGTTGTGCAGTCTGACATCAATGACCTTGTGGACTAGGTCATTCCACAGGGCGGTCCACTCCTGCTGATCATGGGTGGTCTGGCCAAACAAGATCGCATAGTGCTGTATTAGTTAATTCAGCAGGATTTCATTTTCAGCTGCTGTGTAGGCTGACAGCCTTCCATGGAACATCGTGCCTGAAAGACATAAAGATGGACACAGGTGTGAGCAAGTCATGCAGCAAGGTTACCACAGTTCTTAATACACATCACTGTCAATCCCCCACAATATCAGTGACAACAAACTGTACATACAACTCAATAGGTATGGCTACAGCATACCTACCAGTGGGGCAGACATTGCACTGTACCATGCTTTGTGCAATGTGTTTGTAGCCATGTTCCCTGTGTGGACACTATCATTGCTGCCCTGTTACAGACTATTCACCTGCATGCCATTGTCAGGGCCACAGTGGTGCCATATATGCCTGTGGTATGCTTACTATGTGTTTTCTGCACATCTGACATTCTGTGTTATTGCGGTTATCTATGCATGCTGTTGGACATGTTCTAGGATTGTGTAGACTATTACTACCGACATATGTTCTATAACAGTGACACAATAGCATGTATATGTATTATTGGTCAACAGAACTACCTCTCCAAACTCATCTGCCCATGTTACCTGGCCACATCAAATGCGTGACCCACCCTGGGGTCTCCTCACATACTGGTCCAGCAATACCATCAGGTGGAACCAACCCAGGGGATGTTGTCCCCCCCTAGGAGTACACACAGACACGTTCCTGTCCCCTGAGGACAGGTCCAGGGTCTGTTCTATAACGGGCTCCACAGACACATGTGGGATGTGCTACATCACCTTGAGGCACCCAGTGCACATTCACAGGGACCACATGCTCCTCCTGCTCAGCCTCCAGGCCAGGCACCTTCGGGACATGGACTGCTGTTGTGAGTAATAGTGGGTGGGAAGCTTGTTCCCATTGTGCCCACATTAGGGCCCATGGGGCGTCCACATCACAGACCACACACAACATCCAGGGTGTTACCAACCACATGTGTCACTTACCAGCCCTGTAGGCTGCCTTCTATATCTACCAACTCTGACCACCTCCACAACTATACCTAGGTTCATAGGTTCATAGGTTGGTACTAGGCTATCAGCCCTAGGGCCTATACAAGCCTAGCCATAACAATTCCCTGGCTATTTCTTCCCACATTATTTACTTTCCTGGACCCCTGTCTAGCAGGGTGACTGACGTGATCCCTGGGGTGAATTTCCTTTCTCCCATCCAATCGTCAAGGTTCCTCTTGAAGAGGTCCAAAGAGGCACTCTGCTTTACATGTATGGGCAATCTATTCCAGAGTCTGGGGAGTCTCTGGGTCAGGAACCTATCCCTCCAGCATGTTTTGTTTATTGTGATGACAAGGTTTAGATCCCTGGAGCATGTAGCTCTGAGGGATTGGGATTTCTTTAAGTGTAGCATGTCCAACAGCTCTGGGTTTGACATGGCCTTGTATGTTAAGCAGAGATCGCCTCTGAGTAGACGATATGCGACAGAGTATAGCTGGAGTTTTTTAAGGCAGTCAGCGTAGGGCATCTGCTTTAGGCCTGTGATTCTTTTAGTGAGGCATTTCTGAGGCCTTTCCAGTTGTTGCAGATGTCTTGCGAGGTACATACCAAATAGGGCATTGTATTCTATAATGGGTCTAATGAGGGATGAGTACAGTGGGACAATGACCTCCTTTTTTCTGGATGAAAAGCCCTTCGTGATGAGGTGTGCCACATAGAAGGATTTCCTGACTGTTGTGGAGATGTGGTTATCGAAGGTGAGACCACTGTCCACCTGTGTCCCTAAGTCTCTTATCACACTTTCTGTGTTTAGTGTACTGCCACCTATATGGTAATTCATGGATACATGCTTTTTCCCAAAGGGGATAACAATACATTTCTTGGCATTGAGCTTGAGCCCATGGCTCTGGCACCAAGCATCTGTTTCTGTAAGGCCCTTTTGTAGAGTATCCACATCATTTGGGATTCAATAATGGCTCCCAGTTTGCAGTCATCTGCAAACTTTGTTAGCCAGAGTCCCTTAGTGTTGACCTGTACTTCAGAGAAGTAGATGCCAAACAAGAGCCTCAGGACTGAACCCTGAGGTACTCCACTTGTCACTTGTCTGGAGCTGGATTTGGAGTCGGCTACTTTTACAGTGTGGGTTCTATCAGTAAGCCATTTAGCAACCCATTGGGTGACATAGGGATTAATGCCCAACTTAGTAAGTTTATCTATGATTCCAGAGTGGGGATGGTGTCAAAGGCCTTGCAAGGTCTAGATAGGCTGTGTGGACCACCTTACCCTTGTCCATGGCTCTGGAGACTGATTCAAAGAAGTCAATCAGGTTCAGGAGACAAGATCGGTCCTTCACAAACCCAAACTGGGTGGGGTCCAGTGTTGGAAGGTTGCCAATGTCTTTGTTTATAAGTTCCATGATAATACGCTCCATGGCCTTGCAGATAAGGCTTGTCAGACTGATGGGACGGTAGTTTCCGGGATCCAAGGTGGATCCCCTCTTGTGGATTGGGATAACTGTAGCTCTGCACCACTCAGTGGGCATGAAACCTGAGGTGAGGCTATGATTAAACATGACACTTAGGTGAGGTGCCAGTTCATATTGTAGTTCATGTAGTACACAGCCCAGGATGTCATCTGGTCCCATGGATGCTGTATTCTTGGCTTTAGAGAGTGCGTTTTGTACCTGTGTGGCTGTTATTACTGGAAATTGGCAATCTTCCGGTATTGAGATGGGCCATTTAGGGGGTGAGAGGGGGGTGAAGTTGGCACTGAATCAATCTGCCAGGATATTGGCAATATCCTTCGGATCAGTATATTTAATGCCATTATGTTTTAGCTCAGAGCAGATCTGAGCATTGCCATTTAGATTCTTGACATAGTTATAGAATGCTTTGTGGTTGTCTTTGGAATCTTTGGCAATTTTATTTTCGTAACTAGCTTTGGAGGATTTTGCCTGCCATACTTCCCCTTATTCCCATTCCATACTTCACAGACAAGGGCAATGTGGTCCCAACAAGGGGTTCACATGCACACACTGACAGCTGTAGATATCTGTGTGTATTGCTATGTGTGCTGTTTCCTCACACATAGCATGCAGCACTGTGGTAGTAATATAGGGGACATGTATTTACATACATATATGTTTGTGTGTGTTTGTATATATGTAGACATGTGCATATAAGTATATATCTATATATGTGTAGATATATGTGATGTATGTATGCGCTCATATATATGTCTACACATGGGTATCTGTATATTTGTAGATATACCTGTATATATATATATATATATATATATATATATATATATATATATATATGTGTGTGTGTGTGTGTGCGTGTGTGTATACACATATGCATACCTATATGTGGGGTACATTCAGACATCAGGTCCACAATCTCAAAACACCTTCCTGCACAGCTGCACTGTTCTACCTTGCTACAACACAGACAGGTGCCACATATGGACATAGCCTGACATTAGGGGGGTATATGTAGGGCTGGATTGCAGGTAACCCTGTTACACATCTATGGCATTCCTGCATGCTACAATACAGGTTAACCTGAGTATCCTGCAAGAGGTGGGCTGTGGAACCCACGTTTCCATCATTATAGCATTACCTCCACCACCAGCTATTGGCCACATAATATACATACTTCCCATTACACAACACACACACTATGATGGCTTACATCTTATCAGTCAGTGCTGCTCTGCACGATTGATGGTTATGGCCCACTACCCACAGGGATGGACTCTATTGTCCTTAGCAGTTGTTCAGCTGAACATCATTACAACACCTGAAGGCACATATAAATCATTCCACATCATCTATCCCATTATTATGGACCAAGTACTACGGTCAATTGCATACATATATACTTCACATACCTGTTCTGGGAATGTTGACTCTTCTGGATGTTTTTTTTTTTCTGTGCCTTATATCCTCTCTCTCTCTCTCTCTCTCTCTCTTTACTCTCAGTCTCTCTCCAGTAAATGGAATGAGCTGCTTTGCATAGATTGCAGCATGGAATTTGTAGGTGATGGACATGATCAGGTGATGGCCTCTGCACCAGTCAGTGTCCTCCACTTGCTACTTGCATGCAGCATGATGTGTAGTACTTCCAATTACCACTGTCATGATGGACATCCTTCCTGTGTGTGGGCAGCAGTGTTACAGACAGCAGGTAGCAATACCTCTTACAGGAGAACCTGCACACTCAGGCCAGCTACATATTTGTAGGAGGTTCTGGAACTACAGACAGACTCTGAGTAGTGTTGTTTGCATTGTATAGCACCGGTGTTACAGAGTTTGAGTGCACATATTAGTTTAACTTGGAATGCATTCTGTCTGCATAGCTCTCAACTGTGGGCCTATCTTCTTGATGGCCAGAGGTGTGCCTATTATATTTTGTCTGTCCACCACACAGGTCTTGTGTCAGATTTATCACTGGCAGTGTGTGTGTTGAGTGCTATCAGTACATGGCTCCATACATTTCTGTTTCTAACTTCATATTCCTGACTAAGTGTATGATGCAGACTATCCTGTAACACCAGTGACTTGCTTAGTGTATGACAACAGTTTTACTCATATGGGCCTGTGTTCCAGCCTCTGTCCTCCACCTACATACCAGGCTTTGTACATATGACATGTTGTTAGGTATTGGGTTGTAAGTATGTCATGCTGCCATTCTTGCCATCAGTCCACGTGTGGGCTTCACCTGCACAATACATGTGTGCCCTTATGCACTCCAGAGGCCAGTGTATATTACAGTGGTATATGGCCCTGTATTATTGAGTCTAGGGGGGATGCACCATAACTAACCTAGGCTGTTACAACATGTGGGGGTATCAGGGGTAAGTTTCCTTAAGGTATCTGGATGTACATTAACATACAATTTATCTTGGGTAAATGCAGGCCTACTACCTCCTGCCATACAGAGTGTTCTGTTTGTCAGTGTGATTGTTATGGTGTCAGTTATGCCTTGTAATGTAACAGATACATCCCATTGTATCAGCTGAGGTCTTTACCCACTAGGGAGTGTGTACAGAGTGTAGCTAGAGGCTGCTGGACTATACATCTGCATTACTTACTGTTGATTGATTGGTATCCTGTGGCCCAGTTTGTCTCTACTATTGTACTACTTGATGGCCTCGGCCTGGACAGCAACATATGTAAATCTTTCCAGGCTACTGTATTAATATAACCATTTCACAGTTGCATTACTCTGTTTATATGTATGTCAGTGTCTAAGCAGCTATATGACATGGCATATACAACTGTAATAGTACACAAATAAAGCTTTCCCATGTATGCAAACCTGTGTGTGGTGTTATATCCTTTGACCTCTCTGTGGGTATATGTTGCAGGCAACAATTGTCATTTGTATGGATGGCTCATACAGTGTCCAGTTGGTAAGGTGGTAACTGTAGGCATAGTGGCTGTTCCATATTGTGTGCAACATCTACATATGTATCTTCCTATGCATATCTCTGTGTGTGTATATGTAGTAACACACACACACACACACACACACACACACACACACATATATATATATATATATATATGTGTGTGTGTGTGTGTGTGTGTGTATATATATATATATATATATATATATATGTGTGTGTATATATATATATATATATATATATATATATATATATATATGTACCTGCATATATGTGTCTGTGTATATGTATCCTAGGGATGTTGATTCCTTCCACATTGTACATTCCCTATGGTAGCCAGACTGTACTGCATGATATGTTACTGATACCAGCCTGACATCATACAGGTGGAAGGGAGTATTGTTAACATATTGTGCCCATGTTGTGTCAGGTGCTGGTTATGGGATCTGCAATAGTTGGTAGTGTATTGCAGGGCAGATGTGTTTGGCTGTGGAGGGGGGTACATATACATACAAGACGTATGCTGTTTGGGTCCCCTCAATCCCATTAACCGTGCATGTGGACATATATGTTTTTATGTTCCCATTTTTATCTAAAGATGTATCTCTGTATATACCTATATAGATATATATATTTGCTTACATATAGATATTGCTGTATAAATATATATATATATATATATGTATTTATAAATATATATATATATATATATATATATATATATATATATAGACATATATATCTATAGACGTATACATATGTATATATGTTTATATATATATATATATATATATATATATGTGTGTGTATATATATATATATATATATGTGTGTGTGTGTGTGTGTGTGTGTGTGTGTATATATATATATATATATATATATATATATATATATATATATATATATATATATATATATATATACATATATATATATATATATATATATATATACACACACACACACACACACACACACACACATCTACATGTTTAGATACATTTCCTGTGCTGTTGAATGACTGGGCTGGATGATATATTTGTAAAAACATCAAAGTTATGTGTATCTGACATGGCTTAGTGGTGAATCACTTTGGCTATGGTGTGCAGGATCCTGGGTTCAAGCCTTGCAGGTGCTGTTTATTTTGTTGCTGGGCAGAACACGGGCCATTGGATACAGATTAAGGCATGGTTAAGCAGTTGTATGCGGGTTTGTGCGGGTTTGCGCAGGGTACGCACTGCTAACTTCTGGTTACAATTTCTTATACTCATTTAGCTTCTAAATTGCTTAACCTGTGTAGGCATTGCTTACCCCCATGCAAACAAGCTGAAACCCACTTACTGCTGCTTAAAAGTGCTTACTCCAACTTACTCCCACACTAATTTCTTTAAAAGAAAAGAACAAAGGGCTGATAGGAAAGTGGTGAAAAAGGGGCACAAAGAGGGAAAGGCAGTGGGGAAATAGTTAAGGATGTGCAGGAGGGTGTAGGGAAAGTCCATAGCTGCCCATTTCTTCTATAGCCACAGCTGTATTTATATGCTGACTATGGAGGTAGGTTTGGACACTCAATCTCCTGAGAGAGGGGTGAGGGCAACAATAATATGTTGTGATGCCAATTAGACCAGATTACATTTGTCCAGTGGACATGTGTGCAAAATGGACAGCTATGTACGGGGCAATATTTTTTTTTGGGAACAGAATGCCCTTTTTTTTCAGATGAGAGTGAGATGTTGGGGAGAGATAGTAGGTATATTTGGGCAGGTAGGTTGTGTAGGTTAACAGACAAGACAAACAAGACACATACAGGGGCAGTATATGACACATGTGGGGGGTAAACACCTTGATGGGGAGGGGTGTTGGGAAATCAGAAGCCCATGAGCCCCTAGTGGAAACAGTGGGACTGAGATCCCCACCTATGGGCAGTCACCACTGCACCTTCCCACCTCGAAGACGGCTGTGCTGGGGGCTGAGCCAGAGAGCCTGGCTGACCTTCTAGTCATGACACGTGGCCCTCAAGAGCATATAAAATCTCCAAACTGCTGATGGAGCTCTCTATGCCCCATGATCCAGACATGGTGACGGGTGACAGCTGCTTACATATAGATATTGCTGTATATATATATATATATATATATATATATATATATATATATATATATATATATATGTAGACATATATATCTATAGATATATGCATATGTATTTATATATGTTTATATATATATATATATGTGTGTGTGTGTGTGTGTGTGTATATTCATATATATATATACATATATATATATATATATATATATATATATATATCTACATATATTGATATGTATATATATCTACTTAGATATACACACACACACATATATATATACATATATATATATATATATATATATATATATATATATATATACACACACACACACACACACACACACACACACACACACACACACACACACACACACACATGCATCTACATGTTTAGATACATTTCCTGTACTGTTGAACGACTGGGCTGGATGATATGTTTGTGAAAACATTAGAGTTATGTGTATCTGACATGGCTTAGTGGTAAATCACTTTGGCTATGGTGTGCAGGGTCCTGGGTTCAAGACTTGCAGAGGCTGTTTATTTTGTTGCTGGGCAGCTCATGGGCCACTAGATACAGATTAAGGCACGTTTAAGCAGTTGTAAGCGGGTTTGCGCGGGTTTGCGTAGGGTACGCACTGCTAACTTCCGGTTACAATTTCTTATACTCATTTAGCTTCTAAATTGCTTAACCTGTGTAGGCATTGCTTACCCCCATGCAAACAAGCTTAAACCCACTTACTGCTGCTTAAAAGTGCTTACTCCCACTTACTCCTGCACTGATTTCTTTAAAAGAAAAGAACAAAGGTCTGATAGGAAAGTGGTGAAAAAGGGGCACAAAGAGGGAAAGGCAGTGCGGAAAATACTTAGGGATGTGCAGGAGGGTGTAGGGAAAGTCCATACCTGCCCATTTCTTCTACAGCCACAGCTATGCTGAATATGGAGGTAGGTTTGGACACTCAATCCCCTGAGAGAGGGGTGAGGGCAACAATAATATGTTGTGATGCCAATTAGACCAGATTACATTTGTCCAGTGGACATGTGTGCAAAATGGATAGCTATGTATGGGGCAATGTTTTTTTTTTTGGGAACAGAATGCCCTTTTTTTTCAGGTGAGAGTGAGATGTTCGGGAGGGATAGTAGGTATATTTGAGGAGGTAGGTTGGGTAGGTTAACAGACAAGACAAACAAGACACATACAGGGGCAGTATATGACACATGTGGGGGGTAAACACCTTGATGGGGAGGGGTGTTGGGAAATCAGAAGCCCATGAGCCCCTAGTGGAATCAGTGGGACTGAAATCCCCACCCATGGGCAGTCACCACTGCACCTTCCCACCCCGAAGGTGGCTGTGCTGGGGACTGAGCCAGAGAGCGTGGCTGACCTTCTAGTCATGACATGCAGCCCTCAAGAGCATAGAAGATCTCCAAACTGCTGATTGAGCTCTCTATGCACCATGACCCGGACATGGTGATGGGTGACAGCTTCCTATCCGTGCCCGCTCCTGGGAGGGGTGAGCCCCATACCCTGAGGTAGTTCCAGTCGAAGGTGGTGCAGGACCAATGGATGAGGAGGTCCTGGGTAGGGCCCCAGAAGTGCTGATGCCCGGTGCCATGGCTAGCTGAGGTGGGACATGTGAGTCCGCTGGGACCCGCATTCCCATATGTGCTATGGTGTTTATGGTGTATCATTATATGTGGGTTAGTAATAGTTAGCACATTCCAGGGTTAGGTATAACAGCATGCATTGATATTCCCATTAACCCAGACACCAGATACAGAACAGTTGCATAGCAAACGGAACACATGCATATATGGGACCACAGTGGTAATAATAGCATGCATGTATGTTGATGGCACCATGACACCAATGTTGCAGTATTTCAACATAGCACATACATAGAAACAGATTTAAATAATTATCAACCAATAGGACATATATCCCAACATATCAGTGGAGTCATCACATACCAGTTGAGGTGGGTATGTAGTGTATTGTTTGAGATATGGTGGGGGGGAGAGAAAGATGTCAATTAACAACTAGTATATTCCTGTAGTTCGCATTACTTTCCTAGTCAGTGCTGTTATCTGTACCTTACAAGTGTTACTACACTACCCTACTGCCTTAGTTTGGACAGTGATATGGCTGTTGTCATCTTTATACATGAACTGGTTTTACCTGCAGTATACACCTCTTACCTGGTATACCTGTGGAGGAAATGTTTGTTAACACTAACTGTTTCAACACATACTCCCAGATTCTAGGTTGATGTTGTGCACATACCTGTCCATCTCTTTTTGCACAGACTCTGGACATG
Source organism: Protopterus annectens (assembly GCF_019279795.1). Lineage (NCBI taxonomy): Eukaryota > Metazoa > Chordata > Ceratodontiformes > Protopteridae > Protopterus > Protopterus annectens. The sequence continues at coordinate 1,139,000,403 of NC_056731.1, forward strand.
TCTTGACCACATGCAGGTGAACCAGGACATATATAGACTATTGCCTTCTTCAACCTTTACAGACTTACAACACTCTTATACAGGATTTCCTACACAGTTATATTATGTAGCACAGTGTGGGTGACAGTGATCAGTGATACCTTGTTATTCAGAGCAACTGCAACACTCACAATTCCATACAATACCATAGTAAACAGTACCAGTACAGGGTATCAAGCTTTTATTTCTCTACACAGTGTTTGTATCCAATATACCTGTGGGAGCAATGTTTGTTAGCACAACCTGAATGTTGCCACACAAAGTACCAGATTTCACAATAGTATTATGCACATACATCTCACTCTCTTACTGTATACACTCTGGTCATTACTTGACAACATGGGGGTGTAGACAGGACATTCTTAGTAACAGTTTCAGGAGTTGCTAGAGTGACACGTTTGTTCTCATAGATGTGTGACAATCTGTTGTATTTCCTGTTTGCTGCCTAAACATCTGGGGGCATCCCACTGACTTCCCAGGGGGACAGGGTGACAGGCAGCAGATATGGGCCCATATACTGGACATTCTGGACTTATCTGTACATTTGTGGGGTATGGTTCTGTATGCAGCCTACTTCCACTCCCAGGTTTCAGACCATGGCTGTGTCTGCTAAAACTAAAACACTGTCCATCACAGTTGTGTGTTCTATATAGATATTGCTACGTATCTCCTATCTGCTTTCTGTCATATAATTCTCCTGTGGTTCTACATTCTGGCCTTGTATTACAACACTCTTATACAGGATTTCCTAGACAGTTATATTATGTAGCACAGTGTAGGTGACAGTGATGAGTAATACCTTATTACTCAGAGCAACTGCATCAGTCACAATGATATGCAATACCAAAGTAAACAGTACCAGTACAGGGTATCATTCTTTTATTTCTGGGAACAGTGATCATATCCGACAGACCTGTGGGAGCATTGCTTGTTAGCACTACCTGAACGTTGCCACACACAGTACCAGATTCCACATTACTATTATACACATACATCTCACTCTGTTACTGTACATACTCTGGTCACAGCTTGACAACATGGGGGTGTAAATGGGACATATGTGGCTTATTACTCTCATAAGATTTTGTGGAGTTGCTAGTGTGCCAGCTTTGTTCTCATAGATGTGTGACAATCAGTTGTATTTCCTGTTTGCTGCCTATACGTCTGGGATCATCCCACTGATTTCCTAGGGGAACAGGGTGACAGACAGCAGATATGGGCAACTTTACTGGGCATTCTGGACAGTTGTGGGGTATGATTCTGTATGCAGACTACTGCCACTCCCGGGATTTGAACCATGGCTGTGTGTGCTAAAAATACAATAGTTCACATCTCAGTTGCATGTGCTGTTTGGATTTTGTTGTCTGCCTTTTCACTGTTTTCTGTCTATGTGTCTCTCAGTTGTACTAAGTGACCTCTGGGGATTACAGCAGTCATATACAGACATTCCTACACATTCTATTTATGTTGCACAGTGTGGGTAACAGTGCTTAATACAACAGTACTATTAAGTGATTGCAAATCTACATTACCATATTATACCAGAGTATATACATGCAGCCCAGCAGTTAGACCTTTATTGTCAGGCTAGTATGCTTTTATTTACATACAAACCATATGAGACTCTTCCGCCCATATTCTCCGGTGTATGCTTAAACAATACAGGTTTTATACTGGCAATTAATTTACTAATACTTTTAGATTTATTTCCTTTGACAGTACAAGCGAGAGTATTACTAACCTGCCTCACATTGCAACCTCTCCAGGCAACAGCCATGGGCCTCCTGGTTCGTGGCCTGCTCACTTGCACGGTGAAGGACATAAGAGGAATATTTAGCCATACCTATCCATAATGTACATGAGCTGGCAAATATTAAACAGGTAGTGGAGTGATACTTACACACAGCTGGGACCTCCCCTGTCGTCCTAGCCTCTTGGATCTACTGATCCAAGAGATCCTCCTTTTGCCGCTTCAGGTCAGCATAGTGATGCCTGACCTGCTCACCAGTTTGGGGTATGCCAGTGGCACTAGTGAGGTCACGGGCGAGATGGTCCCAGGCTTCCACCTTATATTGGGAACCCTGGTACTGGCCCTGCAGCAGTCTCTGCTCATGGTCTTTGACAAGGAGTCCTGCCATGACTCTGACCTCCTGAATGCCCCAGCACTGCGCCTGGAAGTACAGTCCCTCTCCCCTTTCTACCATGGTGCCTACAAGGGGAATCTACAACCAGTTATGAGATGTATTCCCGCCTGTTGGGTTTAAATAGGGCTGTATTCCTGCACTTTGCCATGATTGGCCAGATTTGAAAAGGTTAAGCTATGGGCAAACCTGCTTACCTAAGGTCGGCATTATTTAAAGGGATATATCACTGGGCACATTGAGTTAGTTGGCCTACACATTGCTTACACCTCCTGAGCTGGCCTGTGCAATGCTTAACGTTGCTTAAAATTGACGTTGCATTATATTTGCTTTTGGCACTGATTTATTATTCATTACATCTTATATATATGTCTGGTATCTGTGATTCATGTGTACGTACACTGTGTGGAGTCCTTGTGTTTAGTGGGGGACTTCAACGCTCTGTTACGTTTACACCTCATATCTGGCCTTACTTCATTACTCCAGTTCACATATTTATGTTATGTAGTAGGTTGTAGAACATATGACTGTATACAGATTCCTTTCACATGCTCAGTTTGATTTTACTATAGTGAGGGTTTGTTTGGTGATACCTCACTCTTATGTACTGCTGTGATGGCTTGGTGGTTAACTACTGTGACTATAGTGTATAGAGTCCTGGGTTCAAGACCTGCAAGGCTGTTCATTTTGTTGCTGGGCAGAACAGCGGCTGTTGGATACAGAGTGATTAAGGCACTTTTAAGCACTTGTAAGCAGGTTTGCACAAGGGTAAGCAATGCTAACCTCTGGTTAAATATGCTTACAGAGAGTTAACTTCAGTATTGCATAACCTGTGTGCGCATTGCTTACCCCCACGCAAATGGGCTAAAACCCGCTTACTAGTTCTTACATATGATTACTCCCGCTTATTACTGCTTAATGCTGCTTACACTTGCTTACTAGTGCTTACTCCCACTGACCACTGCACTAATTTAGTGGGAAGGTGGGGGATTTGGAAGCTGTATGAAGTTATCATTCATTACACATTTTACCTTCCATTTGTATCCATGATTCCTGTGTACATATACTGTATGGGGCACATGTGATTATCTGTGGACTTTGCAACATTATGACACTGATACCTCACATCTGCATTTAATGCAGTACTCCAGTTCACAAATATATGTTATTTAGTAAGATATGCAACTGAAATATTGGTCATAATGTGATTTGACATGGAAAATGCAATGTGCTGCAGTGGGACTCGTACCAGGAAAGCCTGCTCATAAGGGGAATGGTCTGCCCACTAGACTGTTGCTATACTGCTTGTTTTGCATATATCTTCCTTGTTATCCTCTTCAGCCATTTAAGCTGCATTAACCGTAGCTAAGGGATGGGCTTACCCGTGCACCTATGGTTAAATTTAATCTGTTTCATAAAAATAAAAATGGTATATTTATATTGTGTATTTACTATTGCTGTTGTCCACGTGGGGGGATGTTGCTGGGGGTATGTGGACACCTATGAGCGATCTCGCTCATTCTTTTGGGCTTTCTGCTGCTCTTCATTGTGGGGGTGTGTACATTCTGAGAGCTCTGATCTCAGACACGCCCCCTGCACTTTTACATGCTCCATGTAAGATTAGGAGCTCAGGCAGGGCGCCTTTATTAATATGCATGGAGCACTGCCATCCTGCTCCTAAATGGCCGCTTCCATGCGGGACTAAGCTAGTCCTGCATGGAAGAGTAGTAAATCCGGGGGATTGACAATTATACTTTCATTTGTTAATTAGATTAAATTCATATACAATAAAGGCAGCTATTACAGCATAAAAGATAATTATGCATTAGTAGATGTTAAATACTGAGCGTTGGTGTATTAGTGGGACTGTCAAATAGATCATGTCATTAGTGCATAGAAATTCAGAGAAATGAAGGTGAGGGTAGGAGATAGGTAGGGCAGAAAATATTAATGTTGTAGTTAAGAGCTGAGGTACAAAGCAGGTTCATATATATATATAGCTAGCATAAGGTTTGTATTATAAGTATAGAGGTGGGAGGTTGAACAGTGTCACAAACTATGTATATGGCTGTCATTTAGGTAATGGCAAAGACTGGTTGTGGGGCATAGGATTCTGAATGAAAAGATATGGTTTGACAGTTTGGCAATCAGAAAATAACAGTGGCATTTATCTTGGAGATACACAGAAGAAGATCTACTAATATGATAGGTGACATTTTAGTTGTGTTTTAAATGAGCTTGCATTCCAAATAGATTTCAGTGGTAGTGCGTTGTGGTTTCACACTTTAGCTGCACTATTTGAATATAGAGAATCACCTGCAGGATTAGATGAGTTGGTTAGTGATTTTTCTCTACAGTGTAAAATACTGTTGGGGAAAATAATGTAATAAGTTGTTATGGCTAGACAATTTTCTGGTTTATATAGCAGTGCTCTAATGTAGTTAGCTGAGAAAGAGCTAGGTGATGTGGTAGTTCTAAACAGTTTAATTTTCCGATGGCTACGTGGTGGCGTGTTCTGTTATTATATTTTATTGCAAATTTGGATATTTTATTATAACATTGCTCAAGTTTGAACAGCTGTGAGACTTGAAAGGTTAATGAAGGGAGTGAGACTTGAAGGTTAATGAAGGGAATATAGAGGAGATATTGCAGTAAGTAATTAGAGGTTATACTTTTTCTGCCTGTGTCAGTGAGGCAAGCTTTTACTCTGTATAATGTACCTAGTTTTTATGGATTTTTTTAACCACATTTGATGCATTGTAGTCAAATGTCAACTGGTCATCTGTGATGGCATCCAGCAATTTTGTGTTCTATCATGCTATGTTGGCCTGAGGTGATAGTTTTAGGGTGAAGAGCAGAACTTTATTTTTATTTTATTTTTTTTTAGTTTAAATGCTAAATATTGCAAAATATGACTAGGTACTATAATTAAAGATTGTCCTTACCTTGCTGTTGCAGGAAGAAAGGAAAATTACAACTCAATAGGGTCCCTTGAAAGAGGAGAATGAATGCATGAAGAAGGGTACTCACTCGATTCTATATAGTGCTTACTAGAGCTGCTGCAAACTAATCAGATCCCAGATTTAATGTGGGCTTGACTATAGACGTCTCTTACATTTTCACGTGCTAGGAAATGGAGCTCAGTGGAATGGAGCACAAGTTCATTCAATGCAATTCACATGTAGCAAGGAAGTTCAAATACAAGGTAAATCAGGACATACACACACACACATGCACAAAAACACACACTCACACACACACACACACACACACACACACACACACACACACACACACACACACACACACACACACACACACACACACACACACACACACTTACATGTGAGCATGCAGGCAGTTCCCAGGGAGCAAGTCAGGTTCCAATGACTCACACAAAGTTCACTCCGGAGACCAAATAAGGGTATGAGACCCAAACTGTACAGTCCTGGATTTTGTTCAGTGACACAAACTCCAAATAACCATAGGGTGAAATAAAAACTGATTTAATAACGCTTGTAACAACAAAAGTGCGTTTTCGAATGTCTTCCTCAGAAAAAACACAATTTCAGATACAACACATTAAAAAGTACACACACCTTATATACATAACTAATTTAGTAATAATTAATTAAATTCCTTAATTGATAGATGTATATAAGGTGTGTGTACTTTTTAATGTGTTGTATCTGAAATTGTGTTTTTTCTGAGGAAGACATTCGAAAACGCACTTTTGTTGTTACAAGCGTTATTAAATCAGTTTTTATTTCACCCTATGGTTATTTGGAGTTTGTGTCACTGAACAAAATCCAGGACTGTACAGTTTGGGTCTCATACCCTTATTTGGTCTCCGGAGTGAACTTTGTGTGTGTTTTTAGTGACGGCAGTTCACTTTTCATCTCTTTTTACCAGGTTCCAATGACTGTTAAATTCACTCTTTATTTTTATTGGGACATGAAGATGCAGGATTTACCCACACAAGCTCCCTGCAGTACAACAGGTAGAGTACAGCAGAGTATGTAAGCAAAGAAAGCACCTTCTAACTACTGTATAGTGAACACCTCTATGATGCTGTGCATAATGCAGTAATTTCCATATGTAAAGGGATAAGTTAATTGTCTCTTCCTGTAATTCAGGTGCACAGACAGAAGCATCAGGTAACTCAACAAAAATGAGTGCTAGGCCAGACAATGCAGCTGAATTTAAAGCAAGAAAGTTCAAGCATATCACCAATAGAGGCACGTATATCTAAGCAGCCTACAACAAATAAATACATAGGACAATATAGTTTTGTTTCCTCTTCCTAATAGAGCAAGCAGTTGCACTACTTCCAAATGAAAAGAACCACAGGCAGATAACAGACACTTCCAAATCATTTAAAAAAATCAGGTTTTGGATGTGAAGAGCTCTGTATCAATGTTATCCCAGTAATTCAGGTAGACTGATACACATCATTGTGTAGCTCAGTGCAAATGAACTCTGGGCTATGTAACACAGATGAATCAAAACAAGTTCAAACACATGGCCAATGGAAACACATACTGCAAAACAACTTACAACAAACATTTAGGCAAATTTACCCCCCCCCCCCCATCAGAGAAAACTGCAGCACTAGTTCCAGTTTGTTTTAAATTTCTTTTTCTTAACCTTTTGTTTCATTCTGGCAGCCATTTTACCTGTTCCACTATATTCCCTTCTGTTCAAATTCTCAGCCTCTTCTGATTTCCCCCATTTGCTGCCCTGTTTCACTACTTTCCCTTCTATCACATTTCTCAGCTTCTTCTGATTTCCCCCATTTCCTACCATTACAACAGTCTTATCTATACTCACTTTCATCCCATGTGCCTTCAGTTTTGCATTCCATTCTCCTATATCTGAGTAGTGGGTGTGCAGTGGAGATGTACAGTATATTGCCCCAGCTCTGTGGCAACTCAACCATGTCTCTACCCTTTCCCCCATGGACCACACCTCCCAGAAGTGATGTGATCACCAGAGATTGTCATAAGAGATGCCCACAAACCCACCCATATTCTCAGGGATGGTAATGTTTATCACTCCTTGCTGATCTGTCTGTCACCCGCAGTTCTAATACAACTTGGATCAGCTATGCTTTATGCAGGGCTTTGTCCCGATACACCACGGCACTAGAGCATCCAGTTCTAAATAAAAATTACCGTCACCAGGTGACAGGAGTGTCCAAATCAAATTAGAGGACAATTTAAGTTCCCAGATGTAAACAAAACTTCACAAGGCAGTAGTTGTTTGGGGAACTTTCATTGATGTGAACAGGGACTTTGTTTCTGTATTTCTTTTCACTGTTGCTTAAAATGAAATTCACCAGTCATCTATTCAGTGGTAGTTTTAAACTTGAAATCCCATGCAGAGAGCTTCCATCATAAGATTTAACTTAGTGACCTTCACTCGGATCAAATTAACCTGAAAAATACAGCTTATCATTTTTTAAGAATTCAGCAATCTTTTTAGGTTCATAGGTTCATAGGTAGGTACTAGGCTATCTGTCCGAAGGCATTTATAAGCCTAGCCAGAATATGTTGGCTTTCGCCGCCTCCTTAGATTATTTCCCTGTGCCTCTGTCCAGCAGTCACTGAAGTGATCCCCGAGGTAAACTTTCTGTTTCCTATCCACTAGTCAAGGTTTCTCTTGAAGAGTGTTAGCGAGGAGCTCTGCCTAATGTAGATTGGAATCTTGTTCTAAAGCATGGGAAGTCTCTGGGACAGGAATCTATCCTTCCAGCATGTCCTATTTATTGTTGTGAGGTTTAGATCCCTAGAGCGTGTGGCTCGAGGGGATATGGTTTTCTTTAGGTGGAGCATGTCCATCAATTCTGGGTTGGACATGGCCTTGTATGTCAGGCAGTGATCACCTCTGAGTAGGCGGTATGCAACCGAGTACAGCTGGAGTTTTTTCAGTCGAGCTGCATAGGGCATCTGTTTGAGGCCAGTGATCCTCTTGGTGAGGTACTTCTGTGGTCTTTCCAGCTGTTGCAGATGTCTTGTAAGGTACATCCCAAATGGGGCATTGTACTCTATGATGGGTCTGATGATTGATGAGTAGAGGGGCACAATGACCTCTTTTGATCTGGATGCGAACCCTTTTGTGATTAGGTGGGCCACATAGAAGGATTTTCTAACTGCTTTGGCAATGTGATTATCAAAGGAGAGATTGCTATCTACTTGGGTCCCCAGATCCCTTATTACGTCTTCCGTATTTAGGGGACTACCACCTATGTGGTAGTTTGTGGGTACTTTGTTTTTTCCAAAGGGGATGACTATGCACTTTTTGGCATTTAGCTTGAGGCCATGATTTTGACACCAGGTATCTGTCTCAGTGAGACCTTTTTGCAGGATGTCTGTGTCAGCTGGAGAGTCAGTTATAGTCCCTAGTTTGCAATTGTCTGCAAACTTGGTTAGCCATAGTCCTCCTGTGCTTACCTGTACCTCTGAGAAGTATATGCCGAACAGGAGGGGTCCTAGGACTGAGCCCTGGGGAACGCCACTTGTAACCGGTTTAGAGTCGGACCTAGCTCCCGCAACTCTCACCATGCAGGTTCTGTCTGTGAGACAGTTGGCAACCCATCTTGTGATGTAGGTGTTCATGTTCAGGCTGGTGAGCTTGCCTATAATACCAGAATGGGGAATGGTGTTGAAGGCCTTTGCGAGGTCTATGTTGGCTGTGTGTACCACCTTTCCCTTGTCTATAGCCTTGATAACTATCTCAAAGAAGTTCACAAGGTTTAGGAGGCATGATCTGCCCTTAACAAAGGCGAACTGGGTAGGGTCCAGTGTTTGGAGGTTCCCAATGTCTCTGTTAATGAGTTCCATGATGATGCACTCCATAGCCTTGCAGACCAAGCTAGTCAGGCTTATAGGGCGATAGTTCCCTGGGTCTGTTGTGGCTCCACCTTTGTGGAGCAGAATAACCATTGTTGTGTGCCACTCTATGGGTACGTAGCCTGTGGAGAGGCAGAGTTTGAACAGTGCGTTTAGGTGAGGGGGTTAGTTCATCTTTGAGCTCGTGCAGGACGCAGCCTGGGACACTGTCCAGTCCCATTGATGCTGTGTTTTTGGCTTTGGAGAGGGCTGTTTTAACCTGAGTGTCTGTGATTTCAGGGGCTCGACATTCTTCTGGTATGGTTATAAGCCCTTTTGGGGGTGAGAGTGGGTGAAGTTTGTACTGAACCTGTCTGCCAGTGCCAGCATGTTGGCGATATCGGTCTGTTCAGTGTATTTTGTGCCATTCTGCACTAACTCCAAGCAGATCTGAGCATTGCCACTTAGATTCTTGACATAGCTAAAGAATGCCTTGTGGTTATCTTTGGAGTCCTTGGCAATTTTTCTTTCGAAGCTAGCCTTGGATGATTTTATGAGGGATCGTAGTTTCTTGCTGATACTGATCAGGGATGTCTTCCCTTCTTGGGATTTTACTCTTTTCTGTACTAGTTTCCTCTTTCTATTGTATAGCTTGTTTATGGCAGGGGTCCACCAGACTGGTTTCCTTTTCTTGGAGGAGTGAGTCTTGGCTTTGCTTGGGATAGCACAATCCATGCATTCTTGTAGGTGCCCGAAGAATGTATCTCTTTCCTCATCTAGAATTTTTCTCTCTTTCCTCATCATTGGTGGCATATATTAACATGCACACAAATTTTAAAGGCAATACAGGAATGTGTCATATTATATGAGGGCAGACAGGCAACTGAGTAGCAGAGTAAGTCAGCAGAACAGGATTTTTAAAGTTTTAGACTTTTAAGCTGACTATGTGGAACAACCTCATTCTCACCTAAACTGTACTGGCAGTTACATTAAAACTGTAAAAATACAAACTAATATCACATAATGTCACCATGCTGTCTGTCTTCACCATACCTCTCAACTGTCCAGATTTTTGCAAAATGTCCAGATTTTTGCCTCATATTTTGATCTGTTCATCATAAAATTTGTGGCTTTCTGCAAATCACCAATGACTGAGGTCACCAAATAATGACATATATTTGAGTCTCAAACTTCAGAAAATAAATGCTAACAAAAATCCTGTTAATCAAACAAAATTCGAACTTCATAAGAGCAATATTTAAAATCTGTCCCTATTTTTGGGCCTTTGACACCCCATCATTTTAGGTTTTGTCCAGATTTGTTGTACTAAAAGGTTGAGAGGCATGGTCTCCACACACCTTTATGGACTTTGCAGTACATGTACAGTAAAGACCTGACTTTCTTGCTGTACATCTATTCCAATAGCTGCTATGTGTGGTTGGGGGTCAGATGAAGGCTGTTATGATGGGGGAGGGGTGAAAGACCTCACAAGACAAGAGCTGTTGCAGACTATAGCCACACTGCAATTAAAGTTGTACATTGTCCAGATAAAAATACATGGTTTTATAAAAAGAAAAAAACAAAAAGTTTTTTTGTTTTCTGGCTAATGCACCCTGCAAAAAGGTGCCAGTGGCAGATGCTTTATCAGCTGCACCCTTCATATGCCCGTGAGTAGGTACACTACTGTGATTCAGCCAGGGCTAGAGCCTTGGGCACATATTAAGGATGGCCACTGACCACAAAAATGGTATCAGCAATCATTTCAGCTAATTAATATGAAATAATAAATAGAAAACAGAAGCATGTGTTCTCCCCACAAAAGCATGTCAGGATTCTTTTAAACATTTAGTGCAGACAAGAAGTTATAATGTGAAAAGGCAAAACTACGCAATAATGCTGATTTATATCACTAAAAGTGACCAGGACCAGAAACATTAGGGAAACAGAGGCTAAAGTCAACATTCAGTATGTGGTTAAGCAGCAGACTCAGCAGGATATGTTTGAGACGATTGTCACTTCCACAGGGCTTCAGACACCCTGAATTACCACTCAGTGATTATCTACCTCAGAAACATGTTTATCTGATCACTGATATCACTATGTTTATATGTTTTTTTTTAACTTATGGCTACCTCTGTGCCATGAAAAAACATTAGTCTTTCTCTAATGGCACCTAAACCCTCAAACCCAGCCAGGACAATGAAAGTGGAACAATAGCTGTTTTGCAGCAGTTCAAACAGTGGTCATGTTGAGACTGGAATAATGGCTCTGATGCCTTGGCACGCTTTCAAGTCACTAAGTAGAAGCTGCTGGCTTCCTATGAACATTTTTGTTCTGTCTGGTGGACTTACCAGTTACTACAGGTCAAGTAGCTGAAGAGCTATTCAGAGTCACTGGTTAAGTATTTTCATTCCTCTCTCTGACGTTTTTACCTGTTTGCCATTCTCGATCACCAAGAACAATGGCAGTGCAGCAATACATGAACAGCATTTAGTATTTATAAAATATAAAAAAGCAGCATCACTGACATCAGAGAATTGTTAAATTTACACTTGTTTACCGCTGCTATACTTTATTTACCATGGGGAGGTTAGCTGTAGGGCTTCATGAAGCAGGCTTCTACATAGTATAACCCACTCAACAGACACTTAAATGCAAAGCAGTAGATACATATACAGACTTTGGCAAAGCAGACCTTTAAAACTTATAACAATGAAGAAATGAAATTTTTGAAAGCCATGTCATTCTTATAACAAGCATGTTCTAATCAATTCAAAAGCATACTAGTCATAATATTTGCTCATGTGAGCTTTCTTTTCTAATTTAACAAGTTATGTTACCATTGAACATTGGCACTATTGATGTTTGAAAAGCACGTTTTATGTTCTGGGATCTAGGAGGTCCAGATGAGTTGCAGTCTCTTTGGGGCAAGGTATTTCCTTCCTCCAGAATGTTGTTAGTATTACTAAATATTACTGTTTAGTGCCTTCTGTGTGGAGTCTGCATGTCCTCCCCACGGTCAAGTGGCCTCCGAAAGACATGCGTGAATGGGCGTGCCTTTGCTGAAGGTTGGGCGTCAGGCTGGCAACTCGGCACCATAGAAAAATCTACTGCCAATCATTAGTGGACTTGAGTTCCGCTCTGGCGACCCCTAACTGGGAAAATCCAAAAAGACAAACAACAACATGTTACCTTTAGGTAAGGATCAGGGAACGATATAGTGTGTTCAGGTGGCAACAGCTCAGCAGCATATTCTCCCACACATGCTTCTCTACTTCTCCTGTCCCCTCTCCATGCACACTACATGGAGCTATATGTAAGAAATCATGTTACTTTGGGGGGGCAGTGCTGTACAACCCAAACCATATGGGTACATAGGTGCATAGCTCTGTGAATTATTTCCTTGCTGAGTTCATTTTGTCTTGCAGAGGAAGAATTGTGAGTGTTTCATAATCCTGGGAAAATATGGGTTGCAGAATGCCTCTGTTACTGTGACACTCAGAAAAGACACTGATGTGGAGGCATTGTCTGACCGAACATCAGAGAAAATTGATGGCTTCTCTCTGGAAATAATGTGTTTCAGAGAAAATTAAACAATAAGGCAAGGAGAGTGTGGGATGATATAGAAGAAGGAAAGAGGTCACTGAGAGGAAGCATGAGTAGGACCTGTTCCCAGAGAGCACTTGGATGTAAAAAAATCAGTGTTATAGAGGAGATGGGTATAGGTTAGAATTCGGATTTTTGACAATGTTGGTAATGGATGGCCACTTTGGTGTGTTTATGTTTTCCCCAACTTTGGTCAGAGATGTAGAGCTGGTGTGGTGGAGACAAACTATGAGTTTGCAGAAAGACTGTGCATTTCACTTAGCAGATAATGACAAGGGAGATGAAGCAGCGCCCATATGGGGAGCCACATTGTGATTGGCAGACCTGATAGCTTATGTAGCATTATCCACAGGCAAGGTAAGTGGCCTAGAGAAGATGCAAAGGAGGAACTATGGATACTGTTCACAAGCAGATGAGATAAAGTCCATTTGTATGCATGAGTGTTTTTGTATTTATTCTTTTTAAAACTAGATGCTAACAGTTAATGTCTTGCTTTCCTGATGTTAATTACATAACTAATTGTTTTAATTGTGTGTGTGTGTGTGTGTGTGTGTGTGTGTGTGTGTGTGTGTGTGTGTGTGTGTGTGTGTGTGTGTGTGTGTTTGTGGGTATATGCAACACAGAAACAGAGAGAGTGAGAGAAAGATAGATGTCTGTGCCATTGGGCATCTTAGCATCTATGAGCAGACTAGTATTTCCCTGTAATGCCTACCCTATTGGGCATTATTGCTTGTTTAAGATGCAGTGGATAGAGACTTTAGACAAAAAAAAATATGAGCCTGCAGAAAGGATTTGTGAGGAATGGAGAGGGTAGACAGTGAGTGTTCACATATTAACAACATATGTAAGAAAACATACAGGAGGAGGAGGAAGGTCAGGTGGAAGCAGAATTGTAGAGGAGAGAAGTCATATGGTGGACTAAGGGTGAGTTGGAGGTAAATTTGTTAATACAGAGAAATCAACAGCAGATTTGGATAGAGGTTTTGGAAACTAATGGGGTGATTTTCAGAAGGACTTTAATTAAGGCATGCTTTCATGTAGTCTTACTGGATAATGTGCAGGCAGGTGGGTCAGAATTCTAGGGAGTGAGGCAATAGAAAAAGAAGGTAGTGTGTATTGTGAATAGACACACGTTGAATGCAGAAACAGGGAAAAAAGAGATTATAGGAAATACTAATCACAACAAAGAAGAAGAAAAGGCAGGTTTATGTATATTTTTACATAATGTTAGGTTTAGAGATAGGAGATATTTTTGTGAAGGTGTTAAATATTTAATGATGGATTAAGTTACCTGTATCCATTTAGGAGACATTGACAGTAGTTCTCCCAAAGGAGAAGGAGGACCCAGAGGGACTGAAAGAAATTCAGGCCCATCTGTTTTTGTGATGACAATGTGAATATATTTCATGGAGGGTGGTCCCACATATTACTGAGCGGTCACAGGTGGTCAGTGTAAAATTCTGAAACTTGCCACTGGATTTTGTAGAACAGGTCGTGAAGGACAGTCAGGAGAACATAGCACTGTTTGATATCCAAAAAGATTTTGATATAGTTAGACAAGAACTCCAGTTCAAGATATTGAAACAGGTTATAGGAGAAAGTTCCATCATCCTTAAGTCACAGTGGACCCACCGATAGTTGAGTCACCTGCAGCAGGGAGGGAAAAGGCAGAATTATTGTGTTTGATAATGAAGGAAATGCTTATTCAAACAGTGCAAACATACTGAATGTAATGAGAAAAAGCTGAAAATTAGAAGCAGTTTATCTTTTTGCATATATCTACATACTACTCTAGATAGATGCACATAAGATCTCACTGGAGTTTTGTGCATTGTCAGAGAATGTGGATTACAGCTAGGCTTAAAGTTTCATTTCAGGCACAAAAGTCTTTGGAAGTAATGGTAGATAAAAGGGTAAAAAAGTGTAGGGTTGCTCCAGCCTTGGGGGTGGGGGGCATATCTGTTTTAGAGTATAAAACACAGTACAGAAAATTAGATAAAGTAGCTGAAAATTGTTTCAGAAAATGATGGGACTGTAAGAAAAATGGAAACATGGTCTGGGATCATTAGGGGGTTGGACTGAACTTTTCAAAATGATGGTTTTACCAGTGATGTTTTGTTTACTTAGACATAATAGGATTTCTCAAAGGGATACGATCTTAGTGGAGTTACAAAGTGTGTGTGATAGGTCTCCTTGGAAGATTAAGGAGATGGTAGCTAGTAAGTTTAGAGTCAAAACAGGGAAGTTGGGTGGGTGGGAAATGTCCAATTTTAATAGGCATGTGGTAGCAGTAAATATGAACCAAAAGTGAGAGAGTGGTATGTGGGCAGCTAGGTTGGGTGAAATGGGAAAGTGACAGAAAAAAGTACAGTAAAGGTATTTAAGTCAGGTGGGGAAGTTAATTAGCTGGCGATATTTTAAGAAATGAGCGGGATGCTAATGTTTTGAGGATGAAAGGGGTAGACATGAAAGAGTAAGGCGGGGATGTAGCTAAGTTATATAATGAAATAAATAGAAAATAGTGTGTTGCAGTGCATATATTTATACTAGAAGGGAAAGATGAAAGTTTTTAAGGAGTTTAGGAAATTGAGGGAGCTGTATGAGTTGGAGAGATGGGACTGGTTACGGATTGGAGCAATAAAAATACAATAATGGCAAAGGATGGAGAGATATTGGAGACAATAGATGTTTTCAGGGGTAATACAGTAGGATGCTTAGTGAAGTACAGAAAAAGGAGGATTGGTATAATTGTAAAGGGCCTGGAAAAGGTGGACAGAGTAAAGTAAATTGAAGAGTTTAGAGAGAGATAGAGAGAGAGAGGGGGTAGAGAAGATGAAAGTGCCTTTTTGAGGAAGAAAACTACATAGATGAAGGCAGTGGATATTTATAAAGGCCTCAGATATGTGGAACCAGTGTGGTATTAACTGAAAAGATTGATGCACCAATTATATTGAACTCTAGTATTGTTAAGAAGCAAGGGTTAAAAAAACAAATGCATGCGATATGGAGTGGAGTGGTGGACAATTTCCACATGTACTGAAGATGTGAGGAGGTTGCATGGCTATGGAAAAGTGTATTTATGTTATGGAAAATTATAGCATTTAATGTAGTCACTGAAGCAAAGGCCATGATTTGGGATGTGTTTACTACTGTCAGGCAGAATACATCTGGATGGCAGCAATGAAGGTCTGGCCAAGCATCTGGTGATTTAGGAGAGATGGGTTGGATATTGTTCAATCTGTTCTCAGCAAGGATGAACAAATGTGTTAATTCTGACTGAGTATATTGTTTGGAGGTAGAAGGAACACTTTGGAGATCTCCTGAATTCACTGCTCATGGTCTTCAGCAAGGATGAAGAAATGTCGATCTTGACTGAATACATTGTCTGGAGGTAGAATGAACACTTTGGAGATCTCCTGAATTCACTGCTTATGGTCTTCAGCAAGGATGAAGAAATGTCGATCTTGACCGAGTACATTGTCTGGAGGTTGAACGAACACTTTTGAGCTCTCCTGTACTCAGTGTTTAGATCTTTAGCAAAGATGAAGAAACATTGATTTTGACTGAGTATATTGTCTGGAGGTAGAAGGAACACTTTAGAGATCTCCCAAACTCAGTGTTCATTGTCTTGAGGTAGAACAAGAAGCAATGGTTGAAATTAGGTTCATTGTTATAAATGGCATCACTGTAGTCATTAAAAACCTCTGCAGGGACAAGGCTGCAGAAATGTAGGAGTTCCTGTCAGAAATGCAGATGGTAGTGGATATTGTATAGATGCTGTAGTTCACATACTGCTTCAGTGTTCTATGGAAGGCTAGGATGGTACCTCTGGATTGGCAAAATAGGGTACTGGCTTTCATTTTATAAAGGGGCACAATATTAAAGCTTCCTGGAAAAGCCTATGTCAGGCTGTATAAAAGGAAACTCTGTCTGATAGCTGAGCCTCTGATTCCAGAGGGGCAATGAAGATTCCATCCAGACCATATAATAGTAGCTAAATGTTTCAACATTGCATGGATAATTGAGGTATCATTGGAGTTTTTCCAGTCTTGCCTATATGAGGTTTGTTGACCTAGCGAAGGTCTATGGTTGCACAACTTAAAATATATTGTGGCAGATGCTACAACAGTGTCAGGCTCCAGGGATGCTTCTATTACATGCCATTTGGTCCAACTTGCAGAAAAAGAGTTTCTGCATTTTTGACATCAAGCCAGATGTAGTCAAGCTGCACAGAGGACTCTGCCAATAGTGCATGTTATCCACCCTCCTTGTTGTGATTTTCATGGATGGGATCTCAAGGTGCAGCCAAGGTTTGCAAGATATGCTGTTGGAGATGTGAGGATTGCATCCCTGTTTGCAAATGATGCCCTCTTGGCCTCAAGTAACTGTGATCTCCAGTGCACAGCAGAGTTATTCTCTTCTGATTATGAAATGATTGGGAGGTGATTCAGTTCCTGAAAATAAGAGGCCATGATTCTTTCCCAAATGAGACTAGGCTGATCTATAGAGATGAAGAGGAGCACTTATATCAGGTGGAGGTGTTTACATAGCTTGGTCTTGTTCAGAAGGAAGGGTGGAGGAAACCAGGATATGGACCAGTAGATGGGTGCTGAGGTTGCAATATTGCAGACTTTCTGCCACATTGCAGTGGTGAAGTAAGAGTCAAGTACTAAGATGAAGATTTCAAATTACCGGTCAATTTACAACCCTATTCTCACTTATAATAATAGTGAGCTTTGGGTAGTAGTTAAAAGGATGAGATCATGAATACAAGCTGCATAAATCAGATTAATACAGAAGTTGTGGGGCTCACTCTTCATGATAAAATATGGAGTTTGACAATCTGGGAGAATCTCAGAGTAGAGTCACCACTACTCAAGATCAAGTTTAGCCAGTTGAGGCAGTTTTGGCATCTAGTTAGGATGCCCCAGTCATCTTCTATGGGAACCTATCAGGCAGGGACCAGTGATAAGAGGCTTTGGAGGCAGACTTAGGTCATGCTGGAGAGATTATGCCTCTCAGCTCATCTGGGAACATGTTGGAGTCCCCAGGATGACTCTTGCTGGAAAAAAAGAAAGTCTAGCCTGTCTTGTTCAGCTTGCTACTGCCATGACTTTCATCAGGAAAAGCAGTGTAGAAAATTGATTGATGGATGGATAAATGGATGGATGGATTAATGAAGAAGCTTCAACAGATGTCAGAAAAGAGATTGTTCAGGGTTAAATCAGTACAGTTGGAGTGCTATGTGGTGGAAATGGTAGAACTGATGAGGATAGAAGGGTGGGCCATGTGTGAAAATATCAGGAATTGGAAAGAGACAAGCCCACTTGCATCTCGATTGTGTGAAGAAATTGATCTGAGGGTCACTGGAGGAAAATGGGGCTTGAAAATGCCTGCTTACTGACATATTGGGGTTAAATAAGGAAGGACTGGGAGGACTGAAGGTTAAGGAGGGATCATGTTGAGCAGATTGTGGGGGAATGGGAAAGTGATAATTATGGAGAGAGGTAATTTGGTGAATAGACTTTGCATGGAGTACAGAGGGTAATGTCTTTAGGTCAGAAGCTAAGGATTAGTTTATGGCCAGTGTAATGCTAACTATTTTAACTGATGACAACAGGTACTAACACTAGATTGAGGCTGGGGATAAATGCTGTTTATTTCCAGAGTTTGATGTTTGAAATGAATGTGAAATGTCTGTGCAGTCCATGGCTTATTTTACAATTCATCTGTGTCTGTGCATCTTTGCATTATGATAAACCTTTTGTATAAAAAGGATTTAGAGCAAAACATGAACAATATGGTGTTGCTAACACATGCACAACAATCAAGGGTATAAATGTTGTTCTTCTAGTCATTAATTATTAAGGATTAACAGTACAAAGGAAACTAACAGGTCAGAGTGGCTGGATTCCATTCTTTCATTTATGAAAGAGCCACAGCAAGAGGTTCTCCTGTTCGATTCTCAGCTGGAGCCCTTCTGTGTGGAGTCTGCATGTCCTCCCCGTGGTCGAGTGGCGTTTGAAAGACATGTGTGAATGGGCATGCCTTCATTGAAGGTTGGGCGTCGGGCTGGCACCTCAGCACCATAAAATCAACTGCCAATCATTAATGGCCCAGAGTTCCACTGTGGTGACCCCTAACTGGGAAAAGCCGAAAGAAGAACAACATTTATGAAAGAACCAGTCCTAAAAATCACATGTGACTTAATGCCACCCTAAGGTTACACAGTTCTTTACAAATGTTACAATCAAGCAGACACTTCCTGTACATTATAAAATCAGGTAAAGGTCTCTTCATGCTGATTAAATCACCTTGCCCCTTGTTATCATCTGTTTGCACTGTCCTCACTCTTGCCTGTCGGTTACCTACTGTAAATAATTATTTGCACCCATTCACAGATATAAATTATTCTGCTCTGAAAGAATACAGTTTCCTGATAAGTGGTCTTCCCCATTCTTTTCAGTAAGATAAAAAGAGCCTTTTAAGATTTTACTTAGCAAATTTTGGAGCTGAGCTTCAGAAAGATGCTCAGAATTTACTCAGGTTCATAAGTCAGCCTTATACCCCAAGACTCACTGGAAAGTCCTCATCAGACTAGTACAACAAGGTCAGTCACTCACCTTGAGATCTCAGACCTATGAGTCTTTGTTTTGCAATTCTTCTACCTTGCTTACCACTAACATACTTCTGTAGGGTTTTCTGAATTTTTAACAGTGCTGGTCGATTGTATACTGTAGGGATATGCCTGACAGTGTGTACGATCAGTGGAACGATCATAAAATTAACTGCATTTGGTCTCTCAGTTATGGTGTTTAGTTTATAGCTACCTTTTTCTAATTGCCTCCTGATTATTACATTAAGGTATGTTCCTGCTCAAAGTGCCTTTAAATATATGTAGTACTGCTGGGCCTAAATGGGTTTGAAAATCTTCTCTTTCAGTTAACCCCCGGTAGAGCATGTCCCTTTATTGCCTTCTGTCTTTTGCTGCTATGTACAAATTTTCTTGCTTTCTCAAACAGGTTAAATGTCTGAGATTATTAGTAAAGTTTTATTTAAGCTGTCCACTAAAATATAAAATTACCTGCATATAGACTGAATATTGCTCTTTGTTTACTTTCATGGTGTTTTTCTACTTCATATCTACTCCTGATAGCTAGTTCCTCTAGAAATGGACATTGAGAGAAGGAAGATCTTTGCCTTGTGACCCTACAAGTTTGTCCCTTATTAAATATACTTCCATTTACTAAAACAGAAAAACATGGATTACCATATACAATTTTTATCTGTCTGAAAAACAAGTTTCCAACTTTCATTATTTCTAGAACTTCATGTAAAAAATATCAGTCAATGAAGTTGAATACCTTTTATCTATCCAAGAGGAAAACACCTGCATTTTTATTTCAGTACTGGTATGCAGTTAACTACTTTGCTAAAACCCACCAGCTATCAATAGTTTGCCTTTCCTGTAGAAATTCATTCTGTTCTTGTTTTACTGTCTTTGGGATTAGTTTAGCTGACTTTTTCCCCTAGAATTTAAACCAGTAATTTAATAGGTTAATCTAGGTTAATCAAGAATATAGGTTTATAATTGGCTAGTTTTGTCCTATCAGTCTTAACATTTGGTACTATCACTACTTTGGCATCCATTAGTAATGGGTCAGTACACTGAATTCCCAAATTCTATTAAATTTTATTCTCCTAAATTTTTTTTTTAATTTTCAAATACATTTGAGTGAATTACATAGTATTTATACATAATATCTTAAATAACTATGTACACTATTTACATTAGCCTGACACTATAACAGATCTTAACATATGCAGTTACTTTATAAGTATGTCCAATCCATTATCAGAGTGTCTGATCAATTATTGTATAGTGTCAATCAAAGATAAGACTTTTCCCCAAGGGTTGTTGATAAATGGCTTTGGATAAATTCTTAGTTCTTTCATTTTAATTTCCAATAATGCTGTGGTCTTCAGTAGGCTGTAGAAGTCTTCCAAAGTTGGTATTGTGTTTGTATTCCATCTTCTTGTTATACACTTCCTTGAAATTTCAAGTATAGTCCATACTAGATACATGTTTGACCTATTCAAATGAGGACCTTCATTCAAATTTAATAATACAAGAGCTTTAGTTAAATAAAATGATTCATTAAATAAAGCTTGTATAAAGTTATTAATACCATTCCAAAATGGCTTAATTTTAACACATTCAAAGAAAATGTGGTTCCAATCTGCATTGTGTACTTGCTCAAATCTCCAACATAGTCCTTTTATGGAAGAACTAATTTTACTGATTCTATCTGGGGTTAAGAATGCTCTGTGCAAACATTTCCAATTAAAAACTTTCCAGTATCGTGTAAAAGATGCATATTTTATCGATAATAAGATATTTGTTTTAATATCTTCAGTTAACTGTAGTGATTCTCCTTTTGTTATATATTTCCAATATGAAGTTTTGGGTGTTGTTTTATAGTTTTCAATATTTTGTAAAATTTTGAAATACTGTTTCCATGTCAAAGTCATTATATATGATTTCATATATGTATTTCATAAATTTAGGTATTTCTTTAAATGAAGAATTGTTTATTATTCTACTTAAATCTTGCAAATACGACAGAATACTCTGTAAATTTAGCCAGTCCTGTTGTGGAATTTTGTATGTTGTTTTTATTACTTGCATATCTAAAACTTTTAGTTCTTTGATACATTGGAGCCAACAAACAAATCCTTTCTGTTCCCAGGAATTAGTAATTTCTCTATAGATTTTATGTGGAAAGTTCTTTGTGACTATAAATGGTGTTAAAAGATCAAGCCAGATTTTTAAATCTATATTTGCATTAATAATTTTACTAAATGAGTCAATGTAACAATTAATCATATGAGTTTTAGTGGGTTTAGTTATGTTATATTGCATACAAATACATAATATGTGTCATGGCAAATTGTTTTTATATATTTGAATTTTTTTTTGTAAATCAAATTCATTTATTGATATTGCATTTAGCAATTCTTTCCAATTTGCATAGTAATTTGGACTTATCCAATCTGAGATTGTTTTAGATGTTGATGCTTTTATATGTTTTTATATCAGGAAAGTTTAATCCTCCCTTTTTCCATGGTCTGATATGATGTATTAAAGCTATTCTATTTCTTTTGAGAAACCATAACATTTTATTAGGCATACATTTATTTCTTTAAGTATATTTCTTTCTGGTAACAGTTGTATTGCCAAGGCTATACAGAGGATCTTGGACAGTAAAACCATTTTTATTAACTGTAGTGTATCTTTAAATGTTAATATTATTTTGTTCCATTTTTCCACAGAGATTTTAATTGCATTGATGATACTATTGTAGTTTTTTGAGACTAATTTATTATTATCCTTGCATAACTCAATTCCTAGATATTTTAAGGTAGATTATTGTTTCCCTATGATGTGATCCCCCTTAGTCTGTATTTCTTTTTTTTTAATTTAAAAATAAAAATTTTGATTTTGATTTATTGAAATGGAGTCCTGAAGTCATGTGAAATTTGTCAATTAATATATCTAATTCTTCTAATGTCTCTTTTGTATTAGATAATGTTAGTAATATGTCATCAGCAAATAGCATTACTTTAGAATTGTATTGTTCATAAACATCTATTCCTTTGATTTTTATATTGTTACAAATTGAATCTGCCAATGTTTTAATAGTATGTGGAAAGTCCAAGAACAGTCGACAAAAAGAAATACCACGAACCAAGCTGTTCCTGGTTACAACATGCAAACCACTAGCACAACAGAGTGACTGCAAAACCTCTTTAAACTCGGTTTATTTACTAAAACATACGCTTTCATCTAATAAAATAGACTTCATCAGAACAATACTCATCATACAAGGTTTTTCTTAAATACATACTCAAACCAATCACATTTAATACATTTAACTCAATAATTAATCCTTAAAGTGCTAGTGCTAAAATTCTATACTCCCTATTGACATGAATACCTAATATTAAATACAATTAATTAAAATTAATAAAATAGTATGATGTTATTAATAAAAATGAATGAAGTTCATATAATATCTATTTATATACAATATATATATACAATATAAATTATATTAATATAAATATTTATATTTTATTTATTAATTTAAAAAATACCATACCAAGCTAATATCTACAATTTTCCAATATGGGTTTAATGGATATATACTCATTAATACCTGGGGGCACAGAAGCATTTAAGTGGATCTGCCACCTTGCCTCTCTTTCCCCCAGTAGTTTATTTTACACCACCCCTGGGGTTATGTTTTACCAATTCTAATATTCCAAATTGAAAAGAAGAACATGTGGCACTGGCATTCAGATGTTTCCATAGGGCATTATTTCCATCCTGTTTTCTTATACTATAACTGTGGTTGTAAATCCTGTTCCTCAAGCACCTGTCTGTTTTTCCAACATAAAAACTTGGACACATAGTGCACTTTGCAAGATAAACCAGGTGCTTGGACCTACAGTTGCCCTTCTGGAATTTAACATCCATCTTATTAATATTCTCTAATACAATGGAAGGGGTATTAATAATGTACCTACACTGGTTGCAAGTGCCACATTTGTGTGTACCATTCAGTACTTTATCATTATACTTATACCTATTTTTCTTCTCCAATTGCATTTTCATATTTGTGCCATTCCTAAACATAAAATGTGGCTTATCCCCCACAATCCTGAATATATTACTATCAAATTTCATAATATTCCAGTTTTTCTGTATAATATTCTTAATCTCCCTACTAAATGGTGCATATTGTATAACACATGCCCTTTTGAATGATACCTCATCAGAATTATTATTGTCTGTACAGTTTGTATATGTTTTCATATTATTGTTGGTGGTTCCCCCATTGTTAATGGGGCCAACCCCTAAGAGTGGTTTATATTTTCCCCCCACTCACTTTTTACATAATTGGTGACATCAGTCACCATCCCATCAGGGTAACCCCTACTCCTAAAGAAACCCCCTATCAATTCCAATTCACTGTTTAAATCCATGGAATCTGAGGTCATCCGGGCTGCTCGAATACATTGCCCTTTAATAATGTTCCTTTTCTGACCCATCGGGTGGCAACTAGTATATTGCAAATAGGAATTACTGAATGTTTCCTTCCTAAAAATATTAGATTTAAATGTCCCATTGCGAAGTGTTATTCTAGTGTCCAAATAAGAAATAGATTCCCTTTCAACGTTAAATGTAAATTTCAAACTTTGACTACATGAATTTAAATATTGTTTGAACTCATCTAGCTTCTGCAGATCACCCCTCCAAATTACAAATATATCATCCAAGAAACTGAGGTAGCATATGATATTGCTGAACCATTCAGTGTTGAATATATATTCAGTTTCCCAGTCTAACAAAAACATTATGTGGGCCCTATAGCTACCCCTTTCCTTTGTTTATAATATTCTCCTTCATACATTATGTGGAGGAATTTGGAATATTAGAATTGGTAAAACATAACCCCAGGGGTGGTAACATAAAGAAACTACTGGGGGAAAAAGAGGCAAGGTGGCAGATCCACTTAAATGCTTCTGTGCCCCCAGGTATTAATGAGTATATATCCATTAAACCCATATTGGAAAATTGTAGATATTAGCTTGGTATGGTATTTTTTAAATTAATAAATAAAATATAAATATTTATATTAATATAATTTATATTGTATATATATATATATATATATATATATATATATATATTGTATATAAATAGATATTATATGAACTTCGTTCATTTTTATTAATAACATCATACTATTTTATTAATTTTAATGAATTGTATTTAATATTAGGTATTCATGTCAATAGGGAGTATAGAATTTTAGCACTAGCACTTTAAGGATTAATTATTGCGTTAAATGTATTAAATGTGATTGGTTTGAGTATGTATTTAAGAAAAATCTTGTATGATGAGTATTGTTCTGATGAAGTCTATTTTATTAGATGAAAGCGCTTAACCTGTATGTTTTTAGTCAATAAACCGAGTTTAAAGAGGTTTTGCAGTCACTCTGTTGTGCTAGTGGTTTACATGTTGTAACCAGAAATGTTTTAATAGTCAAAGCAAATAGAATTAGTGACATGGGACATCCTTGTTTAGGGCCTTTTGTTATATGTATAAATTCAGAGGTAGAAGGACCTAACATGACATACACTAAAGTATTTGTGTGTGTATATATATATATATATATATATATATATATATATATATATATATATATATATATAGGAGATGAACAAAAGATGCAGGAAATTCAAATAGCATTAGGATTTTGAATAAATAGTCCCAATTTTAGGAATCAAAGGCTTTCTCTATATCTAAACCAATTATGAGTGTTTCTTTATTTTCTTTATTAACGTAATCTATAAGAGAAATTATAATTTTTAATATTGTCATGTGTCTGTCTATGATATATAAATCCAGTTTGATCATTATTTATTGTTTTGGATAGTGGCATTTTCATTCTGTTAGTTAATATTGTCATAAATATCTTATAGTCATTATTTAATAATGCTATAGGTCTATATGAGGTACTGAGGTTTGAGGATTTTTTTTTCCTTTAGGATTGGTGTGATTAAGGAATATCTCCAAGAGGGTGGTATTAAAGCTTGTGACTGAATTTCTAATAGAGTTTTATGGAAGAGGGATAGTATATTTAAAGGAAAAAGTTTATATATTTCCATAATTATACCATCTATATATGGAGCTTTATTATTTTTACCCTCTTTTATTGTATCTGCAATTTCTTTGTAGGATATGGCTGCTTGCAAATCTAGCTTTAATTTATCTGGTATTTTTTATATTAGAACATTTTTCATCTAGATTTAATTGATCAATATGTATATTTTCTTTTTGGAAATGTTCCATATAGTGATTTCTATAGGCATCAAGAATGTCACATATATCCAAGACATTTTCCCTTTCTTTTCATGGAAGATAATGTTAATGTTATTAGCTTTTGATTGTATTTTGATTCTTGTGGATAAATTATGTAGATATTTGGGAGAAGTGGCCAATGTTTTAATTTTTAGTTTTTCTAAAGCTAAACTAGTTTTGTGTGTTAGAATTTCATTATATTTATTGTTTAATGCTTCTACTTTCTTTTTCATCTTCAAATGATTTTGATTTTCTTCAGCTTTTACTGACAAAAGTTTGGGTTGTAGATCTAATAATTCAGAATCCCATTCTTGGATTTTTTTTTTATACCAAGTTAGGGTTTTACCATATATGTAAGCTTTTAATGAGTACTATATCATTATTTTATTTATCTCTGTGGTGTAATTAATATCTAAGAAGAAGTGTAATTCAGATAATAACCAGGGTTTGAACTCTTTAATTTTAGTTATATATGCTGGAATTCTGGAGTTAAAGATGAATGGTTTGTACCCATTTTGAAGTTTTAGTATCAATGAACTGTGATCTGAAAAGGGGCAGGGAATGATTGAGAAATTAATGATTTTAGAGTGTAAGTCATGGGTGGCAAATATTTTATCTATTCTAGTTTGGGTACCAAATCTGTGATCTTGATGGGAAAACAACAAAGATTAATCTTCTTTAAATTTGAAAGTATCTACAAGATGAAATGATTCTACCCACTTGTTCAAAGCTTTTGATACAACAGATATACATAGCAGTCTTTCATTTGTAGTTTCAGAAATATCAAATATAGTTAAATCTCCTCCTAATATTAAGTTGCCTTTATAATTATTGGAAATGAAATCCAAGTGTTTTTTAACAGTTCCTGTTCCAATGCCTGGGAACCAGTATAGACTGGCTAGGGTCTATATTCTGTTATTATATTTAATTATCACTAATGCTATAAGAGCTTCTTTATCTTCATACTTATAAATGATTTCTGGGTTAATCACATTTGTTTTTCATAAAATTGTTACCCCTTTTTGTCTTTGTCTTATAAGTGGATTGCACCAATATCATATATTTCTTAGGATTCCATTTGTAATTTTCATCTGTTTTGAAATGAGTTTCATGAAGGAAGACAATTTGTGTTTTGTAGTAGTAGACTTGATTTCTTGCTAGGATTGTTTAAGCCATTAGTATTTAAAGATAATAAAGTTAAATCCATCTTAGGTTATTTAGACTCTGTATTTTTTGTTTTATTGTGAGTATTAAACATTTTCCCCTGATAACTGTAAAGTATATGTTTGAGCTTTTAAATTAAATTATCAGTTTTATACTTTGAGTGTTTACCAGTAAAGTAATGTTTTGGTCAGGCATATTAAAATGTTTTTGTGAAATAACAAATTAAAATTAATAAATGTTAACAAACTAAGATCCACACTAGCTATGGGATGAAAATCATTCCTAATCTGATGGATAAACCTAAGTCCATCAGATTATCACTCATACCTTGACAATCCAGAACATCTGAGCTCCATAAATTGAATTATCATATGGAGAATATTTGTAATAGGAATAAGCAATATTTATATTATTTTGAACAGATATAGTACTATTGTAGATTAGACAGAATTCTAATAAAATATAAATGTCTACTTATTGTATAAACAATTAATATTTACATGAAAGATAGATGACAAGCAATTCAATCATAGTAAAGTAGGATGTATCATATATAAAACCTCAGTAAAAGATTATAGCTCACAGTTATTTAACATATTCACCCTTATTGATGAAGTCTTTCAAAATGTATTAGTTAATATAAATAGATGGTAATAATATGTATGCCTAATGTTTATAATACAATGTATTTTACTGGATATATCAGAAGTTATATTTCATTGTTTGCCAGCATTTAAGTAATCACCATTTCCTACAGATAAAGATTTTCATATCTGTCATTTCTTATTATAAAATGAGTGAAATTATAGGTTAAAAAGAACAAATTCACTTATTGTGATTAATGATTACAAGTTCCCTTTCCATATTCATAAATTGCCATTTTATGGCATATACTGAATGTTTTTTGATGTAAATGGCAAGATTCCATTTTGTATAATTAACAAATGTTAAACTGAGTGATTATTGTCAATTTAATACTATTTGTTCAGAATGTGATTGTTACATTCTGTGACATTCCTAGTTCAGGCATTTATTATTTCCCTTGAACAACTTTGTCAGTTTGATATCATGTATAAAACATCAGTTACCTTGGTAACAGCTTAAGTATCATGTATGGTCAAGATGGGTTACAAAACCACAATTCAAATTAAAGCAATTATATGACTTGTTATGCATATTTACTTATATGAGAAAATCATCATGCTTCCCCTTGATGTTCAATATAGTGTATGTCAGTTATGACAAGTTAAAACAGTAATGTTATTATACACAAGCCCATGTTATTAAATCCTGTCTTTAATATCTAAATTCAGCAGACTGCTTCATCTTATATGGCGATTATATAGCTTATTTCTAGATTTACTAAAATCATACATTACATAACTATTGTGTGTGTGTTTTTTTTTTTTTGGCTGTTGCTTAGTTATTTGAGACACCACAAGTTGTAATGCTTGTTCTTATTATTAGCTCCTTCCAAGCATGTTTATATAGTCCATAGACTTTAAATTATGAGACTCTTCTAGTTTCTTATTTATTATAAGTATATTTCCATCTTTACATACACACATGTCAGTACTTCAGGCATGGGCAACAATGCTCATCCAGTTTTACCAGAATACCATTCACTAGTTCATGTGGTGTGCTTCCAGGCTGTTCTTAAAATAGCCAAACCAATATTTGTCCTGTTCCATTTTACCAGCCTGTTCCATGCAGTGGCCACTGTGCCAGTGAACCACTCAACACACCTTCCATTCTCACAGATATTTCCACAAAGGAAATCTGATGACTCTCTAACACTTCCCGGCAACCCTAAACACCACTAGAATCAGTTATCCTCATATGCCTAACACGTCCAAACAAGCTCATCTCCCAGACCACTGCAAAGGGTACTGCACAAGGCCAAGTGCTCTTAGTCTTTCACAATAACTCAGACTTCCACTCTTATGTAAGTCCTTAATGTGTTTGGACCAAAATACATTTTAAATATAAAATTGAGCTTATTATTATTATTTTTTTATCAAGAATCACCTTAATGAGCTAAACAAAGTGTTGGGAGACCATCAATATCTGTACATGTATTTTAAAACAGCCCTTTTATTTTACATATATATATATATATATATATATTTTTTTTAAACCAAAAACTTCATTGCCGAGAATCATCTCGGAGGCTCCTCAGAGCCGTTAAGCATTATCATCACTCTGTCTCCGTTACATAGCAACCTGGGAGCATCTGTTTCTGTTAGTGTGTCCATGAACTGCATACCAGAGGCTCATGATGCGCCTGAAGCAAAGCTTCACTTCACTGCAACTTCAAGCCTAAAAGATATATGCGATTGCTTTTTATAACTTATTTTATACCATCAGTTCTTTAAGAATTAATTAAGTAATGAATTATTCAAATGATTGGTATCACATGACTTTTGATTTTAACTTAAACAGTGTAGGAGAGTAAATGAATTTGTATCTGATGAAGTTTGTATCACTGATCAAACAAAAAGCACTTCATTTTATTGTTTTAAGTGAATAAATTATGTTTTTTGGCTAGTAATCCATTTCCAGAAGCTGTTTCATCATGTTCTAGTTGTGAGTTGTGGCATTTCTGAAGCTTCTGTTTGTCTGCCTATGGCCTTGGCAAATGTACTTAATCCAAGCCAACATCTATCCCAAAATGAAGAAGGGAATTTAACATTTCTCATCAGTCTAATGATCCAACATTTAGAAGAACTAACAGCCAGAGTCAATTTGCTGTCTCAGTCTACAGCCCACCTATCACAAAAGTCCAGTCATTCAACCAGTAGACGTATGAATGAGACTATTATAGAGAATAACACCATTCACTTTCAAGGGGTGAATACCACACCTGTTACTGGACCTAACAGTGAACGTGTGGTAGATTCCACACATGCATTGAACAGAACTTTCTCGGGGCTTATTGGAGCTCCTGATATCACTAGCTGGCTTAGTGAACCATTACACCCAAGTGATTCAACCTTGTATGAAACACAGGAGCAACCAGCTGGAGGAAGCCTTAACAACATTGTGAATAATTTAAAAACAGTAGATCACAAACTTTTGAAGTGCAAAAAACTTCAATTAGAAATTTCCTGTTTTTTTGACTGTACTAAGTACAACATCATCCCAAAGGGGCTGCGATCTTGGCAATTTCCATATGGCTTAGAACCGGGATCCACTTTTCATGCAGAATCAATTGACCTTTTCAATAAACATGGAATTGAACTCTTAAATTTAATGTGTAAGCATTATAAAAATACTGTGGACAATTTATCAAATGAAATTACGGTGTTGGACAGTACCATCAAGTTTGACACTGATTTCGTCAGGTATCAATATGATTATAAAAGGATCTTCACCAGTATTGAACAACAGCTTAAAAAATTGAGTGAGACCAAAATGAAAAAATTAAAATGTGACCAAAATGGACTATTTAAACAAAACTGCATACCCAAATCCACCGAGTTCACAGATTTGGAAGAGGAACAAATTCACAGACACCCCTTCAGAACAGGTTGACAATAGTACAGTCCAAGAGCTGACATCATCACCTACTCCATCGACAAGCAGAGATGTAAGGAATAAGTACAACACTATACAGGTTAACGACAGCATTAAAACAAATATGGTTTCAAACAACAACAATTATAAAGGCTCCTATGCACAAAAAGTAATGTCTTTGTACCCAAATTTTCAAGCCCCAAGGAACCAAAACCACAATACAGGGAAATCCAACAACCAGCATGCATACAATATCAGGGGCAAGGCCAGACAGAAAAGGTAATGTCTGACAAGGAATTAAAACCGCTACTAGGGGAAAACCAACAATTAGCATCGATTCAACATCAGGGGCAAGCCAAGACAGAGAATGTAATGTCAGACAATGTAATGGCTGACAAGGAATTAGAACTGCTACTAGGGGAAAACCAACAATTAGCATTGATTCAACATCAGGGGCAAGCCAAGACAGAGAAGGTAATGTCAGACAATGTAACTGTTAATGAAAATGAACAGTGTTTGAATAACACACAATGTCATATTTTACTAAATAATGATGCAGACTTTAAAATATATAACTATACAAATATAACAATTGAAAAAGAATGGATTGAATTAATGTCTAAATGATTGCCTTTTGCGCCTGCAGGTCACATGGATATAGCAAATACTCTATTAGATTTTAAATGTTTTGTCAGGAAACTTAATTTGACAATATTACTAGGGAATTCAGAACATACAACTACAAATTTGAGAATTCCTAGTATTTTAACCCACTTATTCATCCTATTTTAATGTTGTTTGAGAGAATTTGTGAACTTGACATATGAATGTTAAACAATAATAACAATAATTTAAAAGAAGATAAGATTGTGGACAGGAATGAATTTAAAATGTTGAATGACTACAGACACCTACCCATTAGAGTAATGAAACCAGATAAGGGGTTGGGCTTGTAGTCATGGACACTGACAATTACAACACTAAGAAGAAAGCATTATTAATCAGGCCTACATATGAAAAAATAAGTGCGAATTAGCTGAACGCAGCTTACAGGCTTGTGAATTCACACTTTAATGACGTGTTCATTCAGTCCACAATAGATGTTCACACATTTAGCTACATCACTACACTATACCCAGGAACACCTAGAGTATTTGGGCTACCCAAATTACATACGAGTATTAACAACCCCAATGCATTTACTAGTAGACACAAGGCAGTCTATCTCTAATGCAAGTGCGAAGGTAGTAGATTTGATACTTAAAAATACATCAAAAATGAAAAACAAATATGTTGTGATTCATGATTCACTTTTCTGGAAGACCTAAACAACTTAGAATTTAACAAAGATTATAATTTCCTGACTGTTGACATCAGAGATTTATATACTTCAATACCCCATGTAGATGGTATTGAATGGGTGTCAGTACACATGAGGAAAATGGGGGGCAGTATAGGAGAAATTAAATTTATTGAAGAATTATTGGACATCATTTTGTCTTATAGTTTTGTTTCATTTGATAATGAAATTCACCATCAGAAAATCGGGGTAGCAATGGGCTCCCCCTGTGGTGCAAGCTTTGTGAACATGGTGCTAGCATATTGGGAAAATGAGTATATTTTCAACAACACTAACATTAGAACCCAAATACATTACTATACCCAATTTTTGGATGACATGTTTATTATTTTAAAAGGAGACCTTGAAACTGCTGACACATTAACCCAATATTTAAACAACACAACTGAATTTTTATTTTTCACTAGTAACTTTGATACAGAATCTATAGTATATTTGGATGTAGACCTGACAAAGGATAGAACCTTATCAGGTTATAGAGCGAAGATTCACAGCAAATCAACGTACTCAAATACCTTCCTGCACTTTACCAGTTCTCACCCGTACCAACAGAAAAAAATCAGTTATTAAGGGACAACTGTTAAGATCGGCAAGAATGGTATCTTTAGGAAAGGATTTTGAGAATGAGTGTGAAAACTTGAAATCTATGTTTTCAAAAAGACGCTACCCAAGAGGACTTAGAATTGATTAAAGAAGTTCAAAATAAAAGGAATTTAGGAATATACCAACCAATTTTAAGGACAGAACTATCTAGAAGAATATCCGAAAATATGTTCACATCCTTAACTATATCTGAATTACCTAATGTTAACTGTTTGGACAGTAGTTTTGAAAAGGACACCAATGGAGTGGTCACTTATAACATCAGCTTCATCACTACTTTCAGTTTACAATCGGGAAATCAGAAGGATTTTACAGAAAAATTGGACTTGAATTGGTTCAGAAAGAGAAATTACAAAGAAAATAGGTGAGCATCCAACAATTATTTTCAGGAGGGGGCTTAATTTAAAAAAACTATGTAGAAAAAACACTAGTTAACTTGACACAGAATATAGGGATGTTCAAATATGAAATGTGTAACTACTGTAAGTATATAGAGACAGGTAGTACATTTCAAGTTCAGAATAACACATATCATTTAAATAAGAAATACAACTGTAATTCTAAATTAGTGGTGTATTTAGCTAGTCCTGCCCCACTTTTTACATTGGAAAAACTGAACAGAAACTGAAAGAACGCATATATGAACATCTGTATTGTATAAACAAAATTAAAATGGAAAATGCACTGGCAAGGCATATCAGCAAGTGTTCAACACATCACTTCAAATTCAAGGTAATAGACCAAGTACACACAGACTTGAGAGGGGGTCCTATTAATATCTTATTAGAAAAATTGAATTATTATGGATTCTACGAAGCAATGCTTGTATATACCCTGGTTTAAATGAAATTTGTTCCATTTTATATTTCCTTAAGTTAAAAATTTTAATCAGATGAGACACTAAGTGAAAACTGAGTCAACAATTATATACAATGTACTAAGGAAGTTGTAATTTCACACCCACTGTATATTCTATGATAGTTCATGGTAGTTGTTTGTGGCTGTTTTATGTTAAAATGATATATGTTAAAAAGATATATGTGATTGCTTTTTATAACTTGTTTTATACCATCAGTTCTTTAAGAATTAATTAAGTAATGAATTATTCAAATGATTGGTATCACATGAGTTTTGATTTTAACTTAAACAGTGTAGGAGAGTAAATGAATTTATATCTGATGACGTTTGTATCACTGATCAAATGGAAAGCGCTTCATTTTATTGTGTTAAATGAATAAACTACATTTTTTGTCTATTAATCCATTTCCAGAAGTTGTTTCAACATACAACATCTGCCAGACACAGATACATCCACACACACCATGTCAGGCTTAATCAAACAGCACTCAAAGCTATGATACCTGCCATAATTGATATTAACTATGTTTAGACAGAATAATAATGACATTTGTACTAGTTGCCAGACACAGCTGCATCCACGTGCACCATATCAGGATTGATCAAACAGCACCCAAAGCTATGATAACTGCCATAATTGATATTAACTATGTTTAGACAGAATAATAATGACATTTGTACTTGCTACCAGACACAACTGCATCCACGCACACCATATCAGGATTGATCAAACAGCACTCGTAGCTGTGATACCTGCCATAATTGATATTAACTATATTTAGACAGAATAATGATGACATTTGTACTAAGAGCTTGCTACTATTATTTAACCAGGATATACATGACATTTCTAAATCATACTTTACCTGAAGAAGGCATTAGTCTCCATGACAGCATTTTTTTTTCAAAATACTCTACTGTTACCGCTATTATATATGATGTTAATTTGTTACCTTTGAGTCTGAACTCTGATGAATGGTACATTGTTGAATTAGTTAATTAATTACTTAAATTATTATAAGTAAAAACAATGAAAAATGAACAAGATAAGTATTCATTGAGTTCAAGTAGGGGAACAGAAACTTCTACGTTTGTATTATATGTTGCTTTGTTTGGCTTATATATAATATAAATAGTAACCCATCTTGAACTACCTTTGTTTGTGAAGAATTATCGGACTCTTTGAACATTCTGAATAAATCATTACTGTTTCTCAGTTGTTTAAGAAACCCTCCTTTTTTAAAATAAAAATAGATGACAAGTGATGTACCATATCAGTTGATACTTTGAGGGATGTAGTTGTGAGAGTAATTTTTTTGGACAGCTATCTTGGAATCAGTTTTTTTTTCTTCTTTCTAGCATCAGCCCAAGGATTTGTTTCTTTTATTCTTTTAAGAGTAGGGGCCATCCATTCCATTTCTTCTGGAATAGACACTATGTTGTTGTGTTTGATGAATATAGTAGCTTCTTCTAAGTCATTAAAGGCTCTCATCTCATTGGCAAAAAGTATTTTTATCTTGGCTGGAAAGGCCAGTTGTGCTTTAATGTTGTTTTGTTTCAACAGTTTTATTATTGGTCAGACTTTTTTCCTTTGTTCTAGTATTCTGGAAGAATAATCATTGTCAAACTTTATCAGGCTTTGATTGTATTTTAAGGGTGATTTTCTCCAAGCAAATTTTAATATTAGTTCCTTGTGCAGAAATGAAAGAAATGTTATAACTATGGATCTAGGTGGATTATTTGCTGAGTTAGAAGCAAGTTTCCTCAGTGTTTTATGTG
This sequence comes from Protopterus annectens, assembly GCF_019279795.1. Lineage (NCBI taxonomy): Eukaryota > Metazoa > Chordata > Ceratodontiformes > Protopteridae > Protopterus > Protopterus annectens. The sequence continues at coordinate 1,139,035,230 of NC_056731.1, forward strand.
CCCTTTCAATTCCAGATGAAAGTCCTTCTTTCAAGTCTAAAAATTCAAGATTCCAGGTTGTTAAGAATGAAATAATGTCTTCTCCTTCAGTGTTTTCAGGCAGACCAATTATCCTTATGTTGTTTCTCCTTAACCTGTTTTCTAAGTCATCTATTTTGTTAGGCAGCCATGTATTCTGTTTAAGCAGAAATTCTTTTTGGAATTCTTCCTCTTTGAGTCTCCCTTCAATGTCATTTAGAGAAGTTTCTATATTTGTTATTTTTGTATGGTGTTGTAATAGTTCTTTAAGAGTATCAGTCTGTTTTTGAGAATTTAATTTGAGGTTTTCTAAGTCATTTTTAAAGCCATCCATCTTCAAAGATAGTTCCTGTAAGGTAGATGTCATCAATTGCAGTTCTTTATTTAAAGCAGCATCTGGATGAGAATTCCTTGAGTTGTTCATATTCAGTGACTCAATATATCACCAAGTTACTTCACAGGAAAATTTTTGTATATCTCCACCAAAATTGATATTTATGTAGTTTAGTAGTTTATCTATAGATTTCTGATGTTTTAAACTTGAAAATAATAAAATGTTCCTATATTATTATACTAATTTATGGAGCTCTCAAAATTCACTGCTCTCAGTTGGCCATCTAGGCTCCACCCCTATTCAATTTTATTCTGTTTGATTTGATTCTATTAATGTTTCATGAAGTTCATCCCCTCCCATATATAAAACCAGGAGGAGATGCCATCTAGGTCTGCTGCTTTGCTTCCCTTTTTTTTTCTGAGAAGTCTATTGATTTTAATTTATATACTTCTTTTGTTTTCAATTTCATTTTTTGCAGTACTATCACTTGTATGTGAATACTCTTAGTCCTTTGAAATATTTTTTCTTTTGACTGAATGTGAGCTGTCTCCCACACCCCAAGTTGTCAGTGTAACTACTTGTTCCTGTTCCTTTGCAATGACTTGCCCTTTTGACATTATTGTCTGTTACCCTTGACTTCCCCCAAACAAGTCCCCAAATAATGTTTATATCTTTCTTTTCCGAGTTGAGACCCTGCCCCTTTTGCATAACTTACTGAATTCCTTCACCCAACTTGTAGAAGATTGATTGGACAGATGCATTATAGCAGCGATAAGTACCCATCAATCCCCACAGACATTAGTAGAAATGTGTACCATGCATCAACAAACAAGCTTTTGGCCTAGATACACAGACATCCTATATGTAACATTTTACAAAAATGCAACCAGTTTTAACAACACTGTAGGTATACCTTTTCCAAATAAAGTATTATTGACATATTTATCTTTTGCAACATTTACAATAGCTATATAGTACAGTAAAACACCTATATTCATTTTTTTCATGTAATACCTTGCATAAATGGTTGCTCACATCCCTTCTTTTACTTCACATCCTTGAAGTTCAAACAATGTTCCTGAAGGCAATGTGCATTTATGTTAATTTTATTTGGAGCTTTTTATATTTTGATAGTAGTTTAGTGCTCTTGGTAGACTCTGTGTCATGCTTATATAAACTATTTTTGCTGACTATAGTGTTGTGCATGACCAGTTGATAGTTTGGTATATGCATATACTCTCACTGAGTATAGTTTGTACATAAAACAGAGGATGGTCATAGGGTATACATAAAATATATGTTGTTTTGGGAGGTATATAGGAAGTTGTTTACTGCATTTATTTAAGCCCATTATTAGGATAAATTAGTTTTTATTACATTCTGTGTTTACATAAGTACTTTACAAACTAAGCCATTACAAAGACAAATATTACTTAATATGGAAGAAATTAATTTTTCTTCTCTCAAGATGTTAAAATCATTCTTCTATGACATAGTATGATAAATATGAGGTTTTAGATCTTTTATGGGGTTCAATAATATATGTCTTGTCAGTTTATGGCACCCCTACTGTAGCTTTATTTCTGCAACAATGTCACAAATTATGTCTATCATGCACTTACATGCCCAAGTATAATTCTCTAAAATTGCTGACAAGTACTGTAAATAGTTCCTTAGATTTTACTATATTTTCTCAAATCCTAACCCTCAAAACACATTTTCTTAGACCTAAAGCAATGGAAAGTACCTAGTACATAAAACAGCGGTAAAATGGAAGGCACTTTTGTGCAAACACACATCACTCACAAACCTAAACACTATTTCTGCTCTAGTGTCTTTCAGAATCTTACTTTATATTCTCACTTCAATGTTGTTGCAACTTAGAGAATGAGTAATATGTGGAAAAATATGAAAACACTTATTTGTTCTTTCTCTGTTGAAAGATTGGCAACAAGCACAACAGGAGGCTGCCATGACCAGGGTTAATATTTTGGCTTCTTTTTATGAGAGAACAATACAGAGTAATATTACTGAAGTGGAAAAAACATGTAATAGTCTTAAACAGTTTGAACAGGATACTAGTTTTCAGGGTTGTCTTAGCAAATTATCTAAAGAAATTTCAATTTTGGAAAATAACCTGAAGAACAAGAAATTGCATAAATTCGCCCGTGATAAGGATGACTATGACAAGGGCAAACAATTCGAATCACAAAAGGGTGTGAGGTTTGCTCATGGTACAAAGAATGTCTCCTTCATACGTAGAAAGAGACCAAGGTCCATTTTAAAAAAGACTGGGCCTAGTTATATCACTTCAGGTGATGAATCCTCAACCACAGATACGGAGCCACCCAATACTGGTGATTCCCCAAATGCCAAAAGGGGCAGAAGGACTGAGGTCCCTTTAGGGGGAAAAAACACAGGGCAGGTAGGAAACACAGGGGTCACAAACTTAGAAGAGCTGTTTATGTCGATAGTGAAGTGAATAATCAATGTACTAATGTTTTAAACATTTCTAAACATATCCTGACTGATGATCAATATTCCCTACTCAATAAAGGCCTTGGTTTTATCACTGTTTTTTTTATTGATGAAAGTATCTTGGTTTCTGACACTATTGATTTTTGCAGAAAAATTAACCTGAAACTATTTTTCAAACAACAGGATCAAACTGATAATGCTCAAAGATCATCTGATTTTAGATTCCATAAATCTACATTTAACCCCCCTATGGACAAACATGTAGCTGTTTTCCAACAGGCAGTTATCAAGGACATACACTTCAATTTGGGTTCTGTGGACACCATCAAGCATAATATGTCTAGGAAGGAACAATTGGCACTTACACAACTCAGAAACAATACAGATATTGTCATCATTTCTGCTGACAAAGGGGGAGCGGTGGTGGTAATGGACACCGACTACTATGTGAATGAGGGTCTTAGACAACTATCTAACCATCATCATTACATGAAAATGGAGATTGACCCCACACCTGGTTTTGCTTTGGAAATTAATGAATTCTTGGAACAAGCAGTGGAATCCGGGATTATCTCTGATAAAACTAAAACTCATTTGATAGTTAAGGATCCTGCTAAACAACAACTTTATTTACTTCCTAAGATTCATAAGTCCATTCATCAGCCACCAGGTAGACCCATTGTTTCTGGCATTGGGTCACTTACTGAACCCTTATCTGTTTTTCTAACTGAGAAGTTGAAACCTTTATTAACATGCGTCAGAGCAAGAATCAAGGACACGACGGAATTTTTACAGATTGTCTCAGAGTCTCAATTAGACCCAGAATGGCTTATGTGTACCCTTGATGTTTCTTCCCTTTACACCAGCATCCCTCATTGGGCGGGTCTTAAGGCCCTTGAATATTGGCTAAATAGAACTAATTTATACCCACCAGGGATGAATACTTTATTGCTCTGTATGGTGGAACACATTCTCACTAAAAATGTCTTTTATTTTCAACAAAACTGCTATTGGCAACTACAGGGCACGGCTATGGGTGCATCCTTCGCACCCATTTATGCTGATCTTTTCATGGGCTACATTGAGGATATGATTATTTATGACCCCATGCACAACATATACCTACCGGAGATTGATATATGGAGAAGATACCTGGATGACTGTTGGCTTGTGTGGAAAGGAGGTGAGGAATACCTCCATGAATTTATTCAACACCTAAATGGGAACATCTGGGGCATTGAATTTACTATGGAATACAATCTGAGTGAAATCAATTTTTTGGACGTTCACCTAACACGACAGGAAGACAATACCCTTAGAACATCTGTCCACAGGAAATTCCCACAATATAATACTCTTCTGCATGCTGATAGTTTCCACCCTAAACATATTATCAGAAACATACCCAAATCACAATTCTTGCGAATGAAGAGGATTTGTTCATCAGTGGATGATCTTAATAATCACCAAATTGATTTGACCAAGAGATTTTTATCCAGAGGTTATCCCACACGCACTATTGAGTCAGTAGTCCAACTTAGCCATGTTAAATCCAGGGATTCTCTTCTCCAATACAATACTAAATCTGACAATAAGGAATCTGATATATGTAGATTTGTTACTACTTATGGCAGGAATAGTACCAATTTAGTAAATATAATCAACACTCATTGGAATATATTGAATTCACATCCCCTGTTGGAAGATTATCTTGGAGAACGATGTTATTTTTCTTACAGGAAAGGCAAAACCTTAGGATCTTTATTTTCACATTATAAAAAAACCAGGGTTATTGGTGATACCCTAACTCAAAGGACAATAACTGGGGACAAACTTGTAGGCATTTACCCATGTGGGCATTGTAGTTTTTGCAACTACATTTTTAAAACTACCACATTCACTAGTAGGAATACTGGACAACTATATAATATACAATTTTTTGGCAATTGCAGTTCAGACTGGATCATTTATCTTGCCACATGTACATGTCAAGCATTCTACATTGGCCAAACATCGAGACAGTTTCGTGTTAGGATCTCTGAACATCTTGGAGACATCAGAAACAAAAGACTAACCAACGCACTATACAGACATTCCATAAAACATCCTACGGCCAAATTTACCTTTACTATCATTGATCATATTATAGGTAATCGATCCTTTAAAACAGGTTGGCATGACATATTAAATGCCAAAGAAAGGAGGTAGATTATCAAACTTGGGGGGCTTTTCCCCCCTGGATTAAATGATAAATTATAATGTATAATTTATCTCCATTTACAGTGTATATGTGCATCTTACTTTATTTAGTTGTATAACTAATGTTCTTGCATCCCAGCTCAATATAAAAATGTTGTGGTTGGTATCTAATAATAGACATCTAATACCCTGATTTTTGTTTCAGGTTCATATTTGGGTATGTACACATTTTTTATGTATTCTAGCCATTTTGTCTATATTTTTGGATATACCAGCTAACTGTTTAAGATATCTATGCAAAAAGTTTTGGAAAATGTTTATTTCTAACCAATACTTTATTTATGCTTTTGCTTTGACTTTATTTGTTTCAGGAAGTGATGTCATATGAATCCACTAATGAATATTATATAAGGTCATGCAGAACTGCTTCTGCTCACTGCACTACTGATGAAAGCCTTGCTGCTGAAACCGGTCTAGTTTCAGTTACAATAAAACTGATTTTGATCTTCCTTGGTGCTGGCAGTTTTTCTTTTTGGGTCTACTAAGCGCACTTGCCGTGCACCTGCCTAACTTGCTAGCTCTTCAACATTACAATTTCAGAGTAAAAGTAATCACCCATTAGAGATCATATAAGCATCGCTATAACCTGCATTCTACAAACAGACACAAGGAAACAAATTATTGTATAATGTAGATAAATTCAGCTTTGAGATGCCTTTGAGTCCTAACATTTGAATGTTTGATCTAAGTGCATGCATTATGTGCCCCAATATGAAAATATCACCCAGTAAAATGTTACTAAGAATTGTCAATGAGTGCTCCAGAAATTGCCTCTAAAGGTATTATGGCATGACACTCTCCAAAACTCCATACTGATATACAGTAGAGAGTCAATTATCCAAACTAATTGGGATATACTGTAGTTCGGACAATCAAACTGTTTGGATAATCAAGCATATAATTGAAGCAGATAAAAAACTTCTAAAATCTTGTTTTTTTCTGTATGCAGGAATACAATTTTCAACCATTGAGTGATTCCAGTTGACAGTAAAGAATATTTTTCACACATGGGCTGGCTACAAGCTCAAAAAACATGCTCAAGCAAATACATATAATGTTTACATATTCAGACTTTATGATTTTTCCTACCTGAAAACTTTGGAAGACTGGTTCTGATGACTGACATTTCGGATAATTGACGTTTGGATAATCAACTCAATACTGTACTCATTTTAAGGATGAGGACTATAACTTCTTTATTCCTCATCAACATATATTCATTATAAACTTTCCACAGAAACTAAAAAAGAAAGAAAGTGAGAGAAAAAAAAACAGGTTCTGTCTGTCCAGTGGATGGGACGCTGTGATGAACGTCATGACTAAACATACGGACAGAGTTATTATCATGCTTTATGTATACATAACCAAAAGTAGTTATTGCTGACTTATACAACTAACAAACCCATCACAGGGTGCATGCAGTTGAGAAAAAAAAAAGGTTGGTAAGCTTTTCACAGATTTGATTACTCCAGTTTTTGAAACTGCATTCAAGTTGTCATCATATGCTTAGTAACCTCAAAAACATTAATTTCTAAGTCAGTAGAGGGATATTTTCTAGTGCACTGTGGTACTGGATTTAGTCACCAACACTGAAAAAAAAAATACCAGCTCTCCTGCTTATATACTGTATTCAAATTCCTTCAAGCTGCACCATATTGTGGGACTTCTAAAGTTGTTTTCTTCATGATGTAATTTCTCCCTTCTCAAAGTACATTCCTGTATGTTACAATCAAGTAGAATAGCAACAAAGTTCATTTTCTAGTTTTAATATAAAACTCAAGAAAAATTTTAATGTTTTGCATTTTCACATTTTTAACATAGACATTAGTTAAGTTGTAGTATTTTCACATAAATGACAACTTTTGCACTTAATGTATTGCTATTGTAGATATATATATATATATATATATATATATATATATATATATATATATATATATATATATATATGTATGCAATTTTGTATTTTTCCCCTTGCCTTTTACTCAGGAGCCCCCTGAAGTACAATCTCCATTACTATAACATTTAATTTTGGCTCAAAATATCATCACTTCAACCACCAATATTTCTGCACCTGCACATTAACTTATCTAAAAACCTGAAAATTTGGGTTTAGAAAGTTGCATTGTAATTCATAATGAATTGAATTGCAAGGAAGCTAGATAAATTCTAATGTATAATGTTTCTTCATGTCACAGTTAAGGAAGCAATACAGATAATTAACTTTTACCCTGGTATTCAATAAACTCTGTGTAGGCTTCGAGCAAAGCCTACATGGAGTTTACATACGTGTGCGTGGTGGTGCATAGCAGCTTGCTATGCATATTCATGCTGCATGTTATGTTTAAGTGAGGTTCTGTGGCTGGCAACAGTGTTGCCAGTCAGGAAACCATGTAAGTGAACATGGATAGCACTCCTGTTGAAATCAGAGCACTGACAGTCCTTGGTTTTGTGCGGAATGCCACAGTGATCACCAGGGCTTTACAGATAGCTCTCAATCTTTTAGTGCAAGACACCTGGACAAAGGTCAACATAATGGGAGGACAATGACCCAGAAATAGGGACACATTTGACATGTTTGCCCTATAGAAATGTGCTAGAATAATCAGGGGTTTGTGTTAAGATACATGTTCTGAAGGATTTGAAGCATTAAACTGAAACTGAAATGTATGTAATAATGAATGACATCAGTCCTGAGATCATCCCAGTGATATGGCAGAAAAGCTGGACAGTGGAGAGTTATCAATGCTAATTACATGTTCCAAACACAGTACAGGACAGTGCATTTACAGTGCAGAGTATTGTGATGTCCCATTCCTTGCATTCTGTACTGAAACTTTGTAAATGATCTGTAATGGTACATGGACTGCCATGTAAAATAAACATTCAGTGGAAGTGTGTGTGTATTGATTAGGGGCACACAGATGAATTGTAAGAATAAACACAGGGAAAGATGACAAGTGAGACAACCTAATGTACAGCAGGTGAGAACATGTCAATGGAAGATGGTTGTAGTAGCAACACCAATCATGTATCAATATAGTACAGTAGGAACTGCACAGTGAAAATGTGTATTATGTGACTGCCACAGAAGGTGATATTACAAGGGGGAGGTGTGAGATAAGCATCCTTATAATGTAGAGGCAACTATCAGGGATCTGACATACAATTTGAGTAGGGTGCATATTGTGAAGCTGTGCAAACAGATTTGCCTGAATGTGAGTGTAATCTCAGCAGAGGTCTCCAGCAAGTGGGACACAGGTACGGGTTCATGGACAACATTAAAAAACACAACAACAATCATGGGGAATATCAAAATAATATCACCAGTAATCCCATGCCTCTGACATAAAATATGTGATTTAGAGTGATCAGAGATGATTCTGCACAAACACACTTGTACAACTATTATGATAGGTAGTCACATACACTGTCCTGGCAGTGTAAACATCTGCTGGCGGTGTTAGGAGAGACACTGCTATACATGTATGGGACATTATGAATAGTATAGGCTAGTTGACTGGTGTGCATGGCATATAGGTTCATAGGTTCATAGGTAGGTACTAGGCTATCTGCCTGAGGGCATTTATAAGCCTAGCCAGATTGTGTCGGCTTTCGCTGCCCCATTGATTAATTAACTGATCCTCTGTCAAGCAGAACCAATGAAGTGATCCCAGGAGTGTATTTTCTGTTACCCATCCACTCTTCAAGGTTTCTCTTGAAGAGTGTTAGTGAGGGGCTCTGCCTGATGTAATTTGGAATTTTGTTCCAAAGCATGGGGAGTCTCTGTGACTGGAATCTATCCCTCTAGCATGTTCTATTTGTTGTTGTGGCGAGGTTTAGCTTACTAGAGTGCATGGCTCGCAGTGACTTGGATTTCCTTAGGTGGAGCATGTCCATCAATTCTGAGCTGGACATGGCTTTGTAAGTCAGGCAGAGATCACCTCTGAGTAAGCAATATGCCACTGAGTACAGCCAGAGTTTTTTCAGTTGGGCTGCATAGGACATATGTTTGAGACCAATAATCCTCTTGGTGAGGTACTTTTGTGGTCTTTCCAGCTGTTGGAAGTGTCTTGTGAGTTACATCCCAAATGGGGCATTGTACTCTATGATGGGTCTAATGAGTGATGAGTAGAGGGGCACTATAACCTCTTTATTTCTAGATGCGAACCCTTTAGTAATTAGATGGGCCACATAGAAGAATCTCCTAACTACTTTGGCAATATGACTGTCAAAGGAGAGATTACTATCTACCTGGGTCCCCAAATCTCTTATTACCTCTTCTGTATTAAGGGGGCTGCCACCTATGTGGTAACTTGTGGATGTTTTGTTTTTCCCAAACGGGATGACTATGCATTTTTTGGCATTTAGCTTGAGGCCATGACTTTAACACCAGGTGTCCATCTCAGTAAGGCCCTTTTGGAGGATGTCCGTGTCAGCTGGAGAGTCAATTATGGCTCCCAGTTTGCAGTCATTGGCGAATTGGTTAGCCATAGTCCTCCTGTGTTTGCCTGTACTTCTGAGAAGTATATGCTGAACAGTAGGGGTCCCAGGACCGAGCCTTGCAAGACACCACTTGTGACTGGTTTAGAGTTGGACCTGGAGCCCAGTATTCTTACCGTGTGAGTTCTGTCTGAAAGCCAGTTGGCAACCCATCTAGTGACATATGGGTTTATGTTTAGGCTGGTGAGTTTTTCTGTAATACCCAAGTGGGGAATGGTGTTGAAAGCCTTGGTGAGGTCAAGGTAGGCTGTGTGAACCACCTTTCCCTTGTCTATGGCCTTGGTGACTGTCTTGAAGAAGTCAACCAGGTTTAGAAGGCATGATCTGCCCTTAACAAAGCTGAACTGGGTCGGGTCAAGTGTTTGGAGGTTCCCAATGTCTTTGTTAATGAGTTCCATGATGATGCGCTCCATAGCCTTGCAGACCAGGCTAGTCAGGCTTATGGGGCGATAGTTACCAGGGTCAGTTGTGGCCCCTCCTTTGTGGAGAGGAATAACCATTGCTGTGTGCCATTCTATGGGCATGTAGCCTGTGGAAAGGCTGAAGTTGAACAGCATGTTTAGGTGGAGGGTTAGTTCGTTCTGTAGTTCGTGCAAGACACTGCCTGGGACACCATCAGGTCCCATTGACACTGTGTTTTTGGCTTTTGAAAGGGGCTTTTTTCACTTGTCCGTCTGTGATTTATGGGACACTACACTTTTCTGGTACTGTTGTGGGCCCTCTTGGAGGTGAGAGGGGGGTGACGTTTGCACTGAATCTATCTGCCAGGATGTTGACAATATCAGTAGGTTCAGTATATTTTGTGCTATTTTACACTAGTACAGTGGATATCTGCGAATTGCCACTTAGATTCTTAACATACCTAAAGAAGGCTTTGTGGTTATCTTTCGAATACTTGGCTATTTTTCTTTCGAAGTTAGCCTTGGATGATTTCACGAGGGGCCTTAGTTTCTTGCTGATACTGATCAGGGATGTCTTTCCTTCTTGGGATTTGTTATTTTTCTGAACTAGTTTCCTCCTTCTGTTGTATAGCCTGTTTATTGCAGGGATCCACCAAACTGGTTTCCTTCTCTTAGAGAAGTGAGTCTTGGTTTTGCTAGGGATGGCACGATCCATGCATCCTTGTAGGTGCTCATAGAGTGCATTTGTAAAGGTTTCTGCATTTTGGGCAGTGTAATCCTTTAGCGTGGGGGCTGTGAAACTTACCACCTCTGTCTTAAGTAAGGTGAAGTTTGCTTTAGAAAAGTTTTTTCTGTGGTTTCCTTAGTTGGGGGTGGTGGTGGGGTGTGGACATCCAGAGTGATTAGTTTATGGTCTGATCTAACCAGTGATGGGTTGACCTCTGGTGTGGAACACCTGTTGCCTGTGTTGGTGATGACCACTTCCAATATGTTTTCACCTCTGGTAGGGGAGTTTACCAGCTGATCCAGGGTGTTTGAGTTGGTGAATTCTAGGAAGTGCTGGGCCTGGGAATTTGTACTTGAGTAGTTTTCCCAGTAAATGGTAGGGTAATTGAAATTGCCCAATATCAGGGTGTTTGGTAGGACCTTCATGTTTTCCAGTGTCTCCAGAAAGGTGGAGTGGTGGTCCTGGGTCATGGAGGATGATCTGTAGCAGGCCACAATTTGCATTGCAGATTTGCCTGATGTAAGTTGCACATGGATGATCTCAGAGGTATCATGCTGCGCCACTAACCTGGAGGTGTAGGTATCCTTGATGAATATGGATACACCCCCTCCTTTTGTGTTTCGGTCCATGTTCTGTGGCCGAAACGTGTGGTATGAGTTGTAGCCCGGTAGTGCTTGGGTGCTCTCTGGAGCCTTGAACCAGGTTTCAGTTACTGCACAGATGTCGACGTTCTCCATACTGAGGAGTGCTTCAGGCAAGTGCATTTTGAGATTTAAACTCCTGGCGTTGAGTAGCATAACCTTCAGTTTTTTGTTAATTGTGCTGTTTATGGAGGTGGGTTTGACTTTTGAGCTTTGTCTAAAAAAGGCACTATGGGGGCAGCAAGAGCCTTGGCCAGTATTCGAAAGCCTAGGGATGACAGGTGCAAGCTGTCTCTTGCAAAGCAATGTGGCTTGTCGAGCATGTCGTCCCAGGCTGACCGACACTGGATCCTCTTTGAATGACACCAGGAGCTTAGCCAATTGTTGAAATTGATCATTTTTTCTTTATACTGAGGTATCATTCTTAGTGAGGGCAGGATGCTACTCAGGGTCAGGGTCATGCCAGCCTGGGCTACATGATCGGAGAGCTCTTCCATGTCTCTTTTCATGTAGTCCAGGGAGGTACGTCTCAGGTCATTCACACCAACATGAACAATGACAGAGTCATATTTGTACTTGTTCTGGAGTGACCTGAGTGCTTGTGTTATGTGGTGGATTCTGGCTCCCGACAGGCAGCTAACAGTAACCTTCTGCTTGTCCAGCCTAGTGAGTGGGACGTCAGTGTGCCTGACTATAGAGTAACCTATTACTAGTGTGTTAGGTATGTTATTTCACCTTAAGGGCTGTGATTATGCAGCATACTGATTTTGTGTTTTATGTGTTGTCTGGTTTGTGACGGGAAGTGCAGGTTGTTTGGGTGTCTGCTTTGGAGGTCTCTGATGCTTTTGCAGGTTTTTATTTAGAGCCTCCGAGTATGATTTTGTGTATTTATGTGTATTTTTTGCCAGTGCTGTTTTAGTAGGTCTGTGTGCAGCTGGAGTTGTGGTGCAAGTGTTAACCTTCTCCTCTTGACTTTCTTTTCCAGTCTTGGGTGGAGACAGCTTAGCTTCCAGTTTGGCTGTATAATTGCATCTCTCGCATATGTTAGTGTTTTGTGGTAGGAGGAGGGGGTTGTCTGTGCACATGAGGCAGTTGTAACATTGCCTCAGGATATCCAGATTCACCAGCTGGACTGGAGAGTGCACCTGAAGTTGCCCTTTGGTCATGCCTGAATAGTAGAGTGAGCTGCTTAGTCACTTGGTTGGTGAGGGGTTAAAAAACAGCCTTGCCCTGCTGGGCAATTAGTGTCAGGGTATATTAGTGCTTGGTATTTGGTCTGAGCAAGTGCTGGGCTTAAGATGCTTTTTGAGTGCTTAGGTTGAGAGTTAGACTAGTTTCAAGGGAAAAACTGAAGAGGAGACTTAGTGGAGCTGGGAATAATTTAACCATAGCTAACCGGCACTGCCCAGTGGGCAAAACCATGCAAATGCAGTTTTTATAGTAGGGAAATAAAAGAGATAGAAATTAGCCCAAAATGGCCAATAAACTACTAACTTCTGGGCTGGGACCACTCCTCCAGGGACAGATAGGTTGCTCAAAGCTCCCCTCTCTCACAGGTGAACAGAGAAACTTCCTTCTATCCAAGTAAGGTATCGGCAACTCAGAAACTAGTATCACATCCCTGAATTCAGCACTAGCCTGAAAACTGGACTATACTAGCTTAGAAAGGTGGGAAACAAGGAATTTGTTTTGAAAAGATAATGCAAAAACAGTAAAAAATACACTTAAAACAGCTTTAAACAACTACAAATGATCAGTAAAGGCTGTTGCACTTTAGCGTGTAGCCTACAACAGTTAAATTATTTAAACAAAAAACAACTTTTTAAATGTTCAGGCAGTCAAATAAGTAAAATATGTGAAAAAAACAAGCTTTTAAATCACAATAAATGCTGGAAAATCTGTGTTTAGGTGGAAAACAGTTAAGTACAGCAAGAAAGTACAGAAAACTGATACTTAATCATTCCAAAGTCTCTCTTCTAAACTAGGAAGCTTGTATCAGTTTAAGGCTTTCTAGTGCTACCCAGTAGGTTAGTTACAGGAAAGATGGGAAACAAGCACAGATGTGGTCTTTTAAACCAGAAAATTGAAAGAGATGAACAAACTGTCCAAATGGTCAATAAACTACAATTTCTGGGCCAAGAACCTCTCCTCTCATGGTAGACAGGCTACCTAGGGCTTACCACTCCCACTGATAAGCTAGAAGGCTTTCCTCCAACACAGAAAGGCTTGCAGGGCTCAGAAGCTTACCAACAGTCCTGGATACAGCAACTCTGTATCTGGACTAAGCTAGTTACAGGAAAGGTGGGAAACAAGCGCAAGTGCGGCTTTTAAACCAAAACATTGAAAGAGGATACCTAATGATCACTCTCACTGATAAGCTAGAAGGCTTCCCTCCAACACAGAATATATGTATATATATATATACATATATATATATATATATATATATATATATATATGTATATATATATATACATATATAGCACAATCCACACTGTCACAAATGATATTCATGCAATTAATGTTGTCAAACACCTATGTATGTAATGTGAGGATCACCAGAAAAGATATCACATATGCATCTGGAGTAACAACTTGATTGGTGTTCCTCACTACCAGACAGTCATGTTTATGCCACAAAACGAATACCTGCTATGTTGAAACCCAGTGATACAAGCACTGTGAACACATGTAAATAGCAATCTGAACTTCGCCCACCAAGTGTCCATACTGGTATTGAAAGCCTATGTTATGCACATCATAAGTCATGCTATCATATTCAGATCATAGATTGTATGGCAGCACTATATGTGAACCTCATCAGAATGCTAATAGACTATAATGCTCTGTTTTTCATGTACATCACTAGACACATGCAGCAGCTGGAAAGACCACGGGGCTTTCTCATCAAGAGAACACAGGGCCTACAAACTATACCATGGTGTATGTGGATAGACTGAAAGCAATATCATTGTAATTTGTGTTGTATAGGATGAGGTGACTTAGTCTCTGTCCCTGCCCTAGTGGGAACAGTGCATATCCACAAATCAGATATAGTTGATTACATCAGCAGTGTCTGTTGAGCAGAATATGCCAATAACAGTGTCTGGCATGCTGGTGTAAAAGGCCCTTTTTAATGTCAAACAAGAGTACACACACACAAACACAAACACACAGTTGACTGCAGTGAGAATAGAACCCCTATTTATCTAGGTGCACAGACTACAGACCTCTGTATTTAAGGCAAGCACCACAGCTCAAGCCTGACTTGGAGTGTCTCAGACAACACTTTATAGCTGATGACAACAAGCAAGAGCACAAACACATATATACACCTAGTTGACTGCAGTGAGAACAGAACCCATACCTATCTAAGTACACAGACTACAAACTCAGTACTTTATGCAAGCGCCATGGCATAAGTCTGACTTTTACAAGACTACATGTCAATTTATAGTGGATGACATCAGCAGGACATGTTGTAGAGAAGATGTTGGGAGGCCTGCATAGGTTCATAGTTTCATAGGTTCATAGGAGGTTACTAACCTACTGGCTCTAGGGCATTTACAAGCCTAGCTGTGTAAAAAACAAAAGTACCCTTATTCAGCATAGGTAGATGGTCATTGTCAGCGAGCAATTTTGTGATCCCCACTGAATTTCCCAGTCCATGAGGGACATAGGTGCCACAACCCAGGGGTGAATTTACAATCACCCATCCAGTTGTCAAGATTGTGCTTGAATAGATTAATTGAGCAGCACTGCTTCACAAGCACTGGGAGCCTATTACAGAGGAGTGTCAATCTCTGAGAGATATATCTGTCTCCCCAGCATGTTCTGCTTATGTCACAGGCTAGATTGAGATCCTTGTAGCAAGTTATTCTTGTCCCATTTGATTTGCAGATGTCCAACATTTCCAGTAGGGCAGGATCTAAGACTGCTCTGTAGGCCAGGCATAGGTCACCTCGCAGCAGCCTGCATGATACTGGGTACAGTGACAGGTCTTTCAGTCTTTCCATATATGTTCATATGTTGGAGGCCCTGGATTCTTCTGGTCACAAACCTCTCTGTTTTTTCCAGTTGCTGCAGGTGTCTGGTGAGGTACAGACAGAAGGGAGCACTGTACTCAATTAGTGGTCAGATAACAGTAGAGTACAGTAGAGCTATGACCTCCCTGGTCTTGGATGTAATGGCCTTATTTATGAGGTGCTCAATGTAGAATGTGTGTCTCACCATTATGGACACATAGTGACTGAAGTGTAGATTGCTATCAACATGTGTTACCAAATCTCAAAACACTGTGTTTGAGCTTAGAGGAGTGCTATGTATATTATAATTAGCAGGGTTACTTCATTGCCAAAGGGGACAATGAGGCATTGTTTGCTTTAAGGTTCAGTCCATGAGTTTGGCACCAATCATTTGTCTGTGTCAACCCCTTCTGTAATATGTTACCATCATTGGGGGACTCTATATGACTGCATTGAGTTAACAGTCATCTGCAAACCTGGTAAACCACAGGCCATCTACCATTTCCCGCTTCCAAACAGTTGAGGGCCCAGCACAGATCCTTGTGGTATCCCTCTGGTAAGTGGTCTAGTAGTAGAGGTGCAGTCTCCAACTTTGACAGTATGTGTTCTGCCAGTGATCCAGGTGGCTATCCATTTAGTAATATATGGGTTAATTCCCAGATGGCAGATTTTCTCTATGATACATGAATAGGGGATAGTGTCAAAGGCCTTGGATAACTCATCATAGGTGGTATGTCCTGTTATCCCTCATCCAGGTCTTTGGGGTCAGTATTAAAGAAGATCACTAGGTTTAATAAGCAATATTTAACCTTGACAAAACCAACATGAGTTGGGTCAAGTGTGTTGAAGGTCACCTATGTTCCTGTGGATGAGGTCCATGTTGATTCCTTCCCTAGCCTTGCAGATAAGGCTTTTAGGCTTATTGGTCAATAGTTGTAGTTCTGCATGTTACCAGATTGATGCAGATTGCATATCACACAACATTTGATATTAGTTTCTGTAGTATAGGTGATATGTGTGTGTGGAAAAAGTACTGAGACACTGAGCTTGCAGTGCTTTGGGGGAAGTAACACATGGCTGTATTGTAAATATGTGAAATATTATTAGATATGTCCTTCAGTTTGTTATGTTTCCAGATTTAATTTCATGTTATAGGCAGGAAATGGACAGTAAACAGCAGTAATACATAATAAAATGTACTTTTCCATAGAGCCACAAGCAGTGGGTTTGCACAATGTCTGACAAAGTGTTTGCACATGTGAAATACACATTTCCAATACTATTCCTGTTTGTGCATACCTAAGCAGTGCACAAATGTGAGCCACATTACTAAAGTCTGAGAATTAGTATTGAGTCTATGAAACACATCTGCTGCTTAAATGACTCTGTGGCAGCAGGTGTAAATGTACTGACACATTTCATTTTGAGCACAGATGATACTGTTTTTTAAACCAGGTCTATCTAATACTTTGAAATACTTTTAAATAAACACTGATAATGCAATGACATGAATTCTTTATAGTACATGTGTTGCTGTGTGTTGGCATAGCCCAGTGAGGTTAAGCGGTATTGGACGTAGGTAACCACAGCATTTTGCTGCTGCTCACCAACACTGTGCATTGGTGCATGATGTGCACCTCCACACAAACATGGAGCCCATAAAGTGGAAGGATCCACTGCTATTTCTACTACTTATATGTGTTGTGTGTTATTCTATTTTTTGACATGATTAAAGTGGTGAAATGGGAAGCAAATTTGGGGAAGAACAAAGGGAAAGCAGTACAGGAATGTGCAGGAGAGAGGTAGGAAAGAACCATAGCTACCCATTTCTTTAACAGTGTGAAATGAAAATATGTGCAGAATATTATCTGAATTTGGACTGTCACCTCCACAAAGTGGGGTCACCAAAACACAATCACGTTGTACAGCCATTTGGACCAAATCAAGTGTGTCAAGAAGACGTGTGCAAAATGGAAGTCTATGTATGGGACAATTTTTTTTTGTGGGACAGGTGCTCATTTATTTTTTATTTCAGAGAGAAAGAGGAATTTTGGGGAAGGGATGTAAGTAGACAGACAAGACAAACAAGACAAGAGAAAGGGATGGTGATGGACACAAAAGATTGGGGACACCATGAGTGGAGTGAGGGAGGGGGCAGCACAGGCCCATGGCTGTCAAGCTTGGAGACAGTGAGAACTGAGTCCTTACCCACTGGACTGTCATCACTGTTACCTTACTCTGCTGGCTTCTGGAGTGCTTGATGCCTCCAACTTCTCCTCCTGTGGAACACGAGGGAGAGCAGTCTCTCCATCCAGCATAGGCATGGACCAATGGTGTGGTGCACAACCCTATGCACCATCCCTGGCAAATCGCTGTGGGTCATGAAATCACTACCTCTGCCACTGCTTCTGGAGGGTACTACTTCACTAGCCTCCAGGGCAGGACTATCCAAGGGTGCACATAGTGCAGGGGAAGCAGAGGCAGTGCTGCCAGGTTGCGTCCCAGAAGTGCTGGGCATCAATGCTGGAGCCAGTTGAGCAGGGGCAGGCTGATCCATTGGGGCTGGCCTACCTCACTGTGCTGTGGAGCATTTAATGATGTGGTACACATGGATGACATGGAGACATTTTGACGACACATAATAGAAAATAAAAAAAGAGAGATAAGGGTTGGGGTGAGAGAGAAAAAAGAGATAAATGTGACATACAACACATTAATACAATTATACAACTTTTTTATCTTAAGTTTTACATTTAAGTATATCTCTTAACAGATTCATACTATACTACAGATTGCTGAAAGGAATTCTAGAAATGTGCATATATTGCACATATACGTGTTCCAGTTATACAGATTACAATTTACAGCAGGGCATTTGTGCCACTGGTATAGAGTTTTTAAGTTAATATAAATATTATTGAAGAAATAACAACATTGTATAGTTGAGCAGTGTGGTATCTGAACCCACAACCTCTGACTACAGTCTAATATTGAACTCTTACAACTGGTTTTTGCTACAGAGTAATGCATGCATACTTGCTTTTACAGTTGGGATATGCATGCTCAATTTGATACAACTCTATAAAATACCAAAAAGCTATCTTTAACTTTTAATGCTACAATAACACTTCTCTTCCGCAGCATACATACCATTTGCTTCCCTCGGTCTCTCCAGTCGAGCAACATGGGCCTGGACATTGAACTCATGATCCCTGCAGCTGGGGAAAGAACAGAAAAGAAAAGAATAGCATTATGCATACCAGTCTTGCCCATATTAAGCTTTCTACATGTTATAAGTACTCTGTTTACTTGATACTAACACAGATGTGAGTTGTCTACAGTCCTAAATTCCTCCAAGCAATGGTTGAGAGTATCCATTTTTCTCTCCTGTAGGTCATTAATATGATGCCTACATTGCTCTCCAGTGTGCGGGATACCAGTGTCACTGGATACAGCCTGCGCCAAACTATGTCACGCCTCAGACTTGTACTGAGAGCCAGAATAGTCCCCCTACAGAAGCTTTTGACTGTAGCAATGTACCAGGAGTCCAATAAATATGCTGGATTCATGGACACCCACCTCTGTGCCCTAAATTTGACACCTTCCCCACTAATGTCAGCCATGTATATCAGTGGATCTAGAGCAATGGAGACTGATGCTTTCCCATCAGTTCCAGTTATCACATTTACTGGGAGTGTGCAAACCTGAGCAATGATGCTAACCGCATTTGTGCAATGGTAAGCAGAGAGCAGTAGTGCCAAGCAGTGAGGAATCAAATAATTGCAATTGGAAGGTTAATATGACATTTGGCCTTAGGTTGAGGGTGTCTACTGATGTAACCTGGAAATATATATTGGAAATTAGAAGGTAACTGTTAGATGAGTTAGGTTTGCAGACATGCACTGGGGGCATAAATATAACAATGTGACACATTTGTTTTTACATTTATACTCTGAGAAATTGATTTTTACACTGTGGGATTCAAACCTAGGCATAAGAGATAAAACATTTTCTTCCACAGAGTTGATTTTCCAACTTTGCCAGAGAAGAGTACTGCTCAGACATAGTCAGGAATCATAAATAAATACAGGTAACACTATGAGCTGTTTACACATGTATGTGTGTGACCTGACAAGATTATTGGATATAGATCCAGTTGTGTATGTAACTTATGCAAATGTGAAGCCCATGCAAGTTCAGATAGCAGAATTATACTTACAGAAGTATAGTAGACAGTATACCCTCAATCATACATCTGATAACACAATAATAGTGTCTCATCCCTCATACATATAATTAATATCAGCTCCACTATCTACAGTGTTATAAGTGAGAGTGAATATAATGGGAGGTAGAACAATGGTAAAAATGTATGGAATATCCTGTATTAGGACCCAGGACCATGTGTATGGCAGTCCTACACTTACATCGGTTGCCACAAGAATGCTGAAATAACACTTGTCTATTTTCAGTTTATTGCTATAAACTGCATACTCACAACAGTAAAAACAGGTTGCACACTCTGTACTAGAATCCAGAACCATCTATGCTCCAACTCTATGCTTACACCTGCTGCCACAGGACTAGTTGCATGCCATTCCCTAATTTAGTAATCATTCTTAAAGTCTATGTGTTAACCACCGCACAACACCATTTAACAGGTTTGCGTGGTGCCCAACAGAATTAATTGAATATGTCCAGTTTCTATTTTTGGCTGTCTGGGTCCTGTCTGCAGGTATTCTGTCATCTTTCTAGGTGGTCCATTTGTCCAGTGTGTGCACTGTCCTGCATTGAGCAAACTAGAGAAGCACAGTCAAACCTGACATTCATTTCCTCTGTTCCTGTGATTGCGCTAAGCTCTGCATTGTGCAAACACTGTTCCCAAAAAAAAGGGGGGGAGGCAAGTAGTTGAAATGGGGAAAATCTATATATGATGTACAAACTAGAAAATGCTGGCTCAGATGAGTTATGTCTACATAGATCAGAATTTGAAGTCTCACTCCAATGAACCTTCAGAACACAGTATGGGTGTCTTATCCCTCTTTGCCACACAAACAGCTTTGCGCCAAGGAAATGAAATCATTCTGCACACAACCAACTACAACATTATCTACAGTAATATGAACCCATACAACTGTTATTTGTACATTTATTATTTTTGGATATAGTGTACTAAATGATCACACAAACAGTTATGATTATTGCTTGCAAATATACAGCTCTGTCTTACCTCTCTGTGTGTGTTGGTCATGCTTCTATTATCTGACCAGTAATCTGAGACATGCAGTCTGTATGAAATTCTATATCATTGGCTTTAAAATGTGTGAGGATATTAAATGGAAATAATATCATATGCAGTTACCAACAAATGAAGGGGAGGTTGGATGTTAATGAACAGGACATGTGAATTGTGTGCTGCTTACTTAGTAAATTACCAACCTTACATCTAACATTTTCTAGATCTAACCTGATATACCCATTGGATGTATGGCAGTCTGGAGTGCTGTTGTGTTTTCCTTCTCCCAACCAGTAATCATTCACAGTTGAAATCCATTAAAAACAAACAATGAGGGAGTGCCAGCACTATGTTTACATCTCCTACAGATTGTCAAATATTTGGGATTCAGCAATTCTAATCAGGTCACACCTCATTTGCATATTCACTGTGCTAGCAGCCCTGGAACTACACCATATAAAAAGACAACCATGTAGCTGGGAAAACTGAAGGTGAGTAGACTTGTTTATGTGGAGAATGCTGAACAGAGGCTATTATTTTGAGATATATATCTGCACAGAGGATTACTGAACCAGAGAAGGTATGCTTGTATTTTATCCGCTACATACTGCTTATGCTGGAATGTATTTAAGAAAAATCTGAAGCAAAGACTTTTACACTTTTATCTCTGTGTATTAGATGAGTACTGATACCATGGGCATGTTTGTCAAGGCATCTCACAGGTATACATGATTAGCAATACCTTAAAATGGAATATTCTGTGATAAATTTGTAGACATGTTTCAGGGACAGTCATTTGATAGCTCTTTTAGCATTTCAAAGATAGTTTGTTAGCAAAATGTGTCATTTGCCTGTTCTTTTGAGAGGGGCAAAGCTGCATTTCTGTTACGGCACAAACAAGGATATGTTGCTATTGTTACTCTTCTTTTTTTTGCATCCAGCCTGTTGTTCATATTTCAAATCTCTAGACTATTTTATGTTTCTCCAGCAGGTAATACTGAGATGCTACCTTTTCTGTTTTATCTGGGAATAGTTGTTTTGTAGTTATGTGATACTTATGTGTATTATCCTTTTGTTGCCTTTTAGAACACCTAGGACTATGCCACACAGGCATCTGGATCCTAAAAGACCACCCATCACTGATACTGAAAATGAAGTTATTGTTGATGCTTTTAGGCAACATGGTGTCTTTCTGCTTGAAAGGAGAGGGGGAGATATGTCATGCAGAATGCAGATTTGGTGGCAGATTGTGGATCATGTTAATGCTGTCGGTGGCCATGACAGGGCATATGAGTAGGTGTACCATAGGGCCACTAACATGATCACATCTGCACAGAGGAGAGCAGCTACAGTGGGCTGTGATCAGATGGGTATGGGGAGCCTGCTATAGAGCTGCCATTAACACCAAATTAAGAGTTCATGTCCACTGTCAGGGATCCAGACAGCTCCAGGAAAGTGCAGAACAGCATGTTCTTGACATCTGTGTAACAGTTTCAAGGACAGCATACATGTCCCAGGAAGAACTTCCAGGTAGGCTTTGGTATCTCAATTCTTGAATACTGTTGTATTGTAAAACAATTAAAATCAATAAGTTACTTCTGTGTTACAAGAATTTTTTTGGGGGGAAGGGGTTAAAGATTGCTACAGTTAACAACACATATTGATTGATTAGCTTAGGTTGAAGTTGTCGCCCAAGTTCTTGTTGAAAGTATAGTTAATGGACATATATAAGGGGTAAAAGTATTACCCCCTGTGTTACTGTTAATTGTGATGATGTTGTCATTACCATTTACTTAACTTCTTCCAGGACCATCTGGCTTGCAGAGGATAACCTTATCTGCAGATGGTAAGCCAAAGATTTTTATGTCAGTACTGATGAGCAATTTTAATAAATATTTTATTGTGTGATGCTGATGTCAGGATAGTTGCGTGTATGGCTGTACTGTCTAATAGTGGCAGCGTTATTGTGTTGTTAGCATATATTGGAGTATAGTAGTTTAGGTAATAATTGTTCCTGTGTTTGTTGCTTTTTATCACAGGTGATACTGACAGTGGAAGTGTGGGAATTCTATCATCTGATGTCAGTGTATCAGCAGACTATGATGATGATGGTGGCCAAACAGAAGCACAGACAGGGGGTGCAGAGCTTGAATCTGACACTGAGGTTGGCATACAGCCATCCCCTGCAATTCCATCGGACACAGCCAGTAGGCCTACACCTACACATTCCAGTGATCTCTCAGATATTGGACAGGTGGAGGACAATACAACTGATCAGGGAAGTGCAGTTACTGCAGCTTCAGTGCTTGTTGACTCTGTCCATAGCCAAAGTGTGGGTGGAGTGCCATGCAGAAGGGTTGTTGGGTACTCAGAGGAGGCCTCATCCACCTGATCCATGTGTCACTTTCCATGCCATTCAATGTATGTTTAGGACACTGGCATGTTCCCATAGGTGCTCCAGAAAAATGCTTATGAGTTGTAGATGTAGCACAGGCTGACATGCGTGACTGCCTCCACTGTGATGCCAATTCAATGGATCAGACGAATGACATGTTGGAATGAGGGGTGTCTGTGATGGAACAAGTGGTGTCTGTGATGAAACATCAGCTGGGAGGGGGCTGGCATCCTTATGAGTGTAGGTCAGCCACATTATCTGCTGTTAGCCAATGTGGCCATGCCTGATTATACTCCCATAGTTGCACTACTAGCATTGCTTCATCAGTGGTTGAGCTGTCCACACATTAGACGTGGCAGGCCATGGGGTTGTCCTTATGAAGGGAGCTCATCCAGCAGACATCAGTCATGTTCAGGTAGCAGCAGTGCATCTGACAATGGGAATAGACATTCCAGTGCAACTCCTGGCAGAGCCAGTTCTCGTGGTCGGGGATGCCAATAATGAACTGTCACCTCTACCATGCATGACGCACATCTGTCTGACATACCAAGACGTGGAGCTAGAACACAGCTTGGCTGTATTCATGCAGATACTCACACACCAATTTCATCTGGAGAACCCCTACAGACACACCCACAATGGTGACATGGTTCAGCTGTTCAGGTTAAAACTCATTTTGTTTCACTGGTCATTTGTTGGTTTATCTAAATGTCTGCCTGCTTCTCTTTCTTACTCACACACACTCACTGACCTTTTGCGTCAGCCTAGGCTTCCTGCCCCCTCACACAACACCCTGTGCAAGTGGGTCTGTATTAGAACATCGAAGTTCCAAAACTTTGAATGTTCTAATATCAACCCCTATTCAGCGAAAGCTGAAAACATCGAACATACAGAACAACAAATTTTTTCCTAGGGGAAAAAATTTGCTGTTACAAAACACATACACACAACACAAGCACACCAAACAAACAGCAACCCACACACATACACCTAAAATCTTACACCTAACCCTACACTAAACTATACATACATCACTAACTATCCACTTACCTTAACCCAAACCCTAACCATAAGGTCCATCACTATCGCACACTCACCTCACCCACGCCCTAACCCTAACTCACCTACCCCACCCTAACCATCACGTTCACACAATCGCACACTTACCTGACCCGCACCCTAACCCTAACTCACCTAACCCGCCCTAACCCTCACGTCCACACAATCGCACACATACCTAACCCGCGTCGTAACCCTAACTCACATAACCCGCCCTAACCCTCATGTCCACACAATCACACACATACCTAACCCACACGCTAACCCTAACTAACCTAACCCTCACTCTATCGCACACTTACCTGAACCCGACCCGTAACTTTCCACCACAGAGCTGAAAATACTGAAGCAACAGAAATGGACAACCAAATTCTTTCCCTAGGTAAAAATTTGGTTTTCTGTAGCTTCGATATTTTCAGCATTTGCTGAATATGGGTCGATATTAGAACATTCGAAGTTTTGAAACTTCAGTGTTCTAATATAGGCGCATGCAAGTGATGATAACCATGCCATATCCCTGTTTTGTATCTTTTGGCTACAGTGATAAGTAAGCTTTGTATCTGATGCTCAGGGTGCATAGCTGACTTAGTGTTTAGTGTATCTGGATTTGTGATTTTGAACTGGTAATTGTACCTTTGACTTATACTGGCTTTAGAACATTAGGCAGTTGATAGGATCAAAACTTCCCAGCTTTATTGTGAATGATCTTGGGAGGGTTGTGAAGCCTGAAATTGCAATGTGTATCATTACTTTCTAACTTCTCTCTGTAATGGTTTTCCAGTACAAACATATGGTGCTAAACTGAGGGCATGCAAGGATCATCAGTACTTTTCAGAGGTATGACTGTGTGAACTTTTGACGCCTGAGGCCTACTACTTAATAATGGACATATATAGGTCAAATAAGTCTCTGCTGTCATATGTTAAGGTAATTTCTGTACAAAACTCCCATGTTTTACTTGCTTACAGTACCAGGTAATGAAATGCAAGGATATGCCACTCATTCATATTATTACACAATACACTCCAGGTTCAGTGCTTACTTTATAAATGCAGCAGTTGCAACAGTTATAGTTCAGGGCTGACTCTGTCTGATACAAGCAGTACACAGCCAATATATGGGGAGATAAAGGTTGTGAGAGTTTCCTGGCATCAATGTTAGCATATGTATGTGCATAGGAGGACAGTTTTAGGCCCTTAGGTGGTGAGTGAGTGTGCTATTCATCACTGCTTATCCAATGAGAGGGCATACTGAGCATGTCTACATCTGCCACCACCTATAGCCACTGGTGGTTCCTCCTCTGTCACCTTATCTGCATGTGGCTGTGGTGACCTTGGCATTGGTGGTAGGATGTGTGCACCTTCCCCTTGCTGATCCTGCTTTAGCTGTTTTCTCAGGAAGATGCTGTGTGTAGCATGGCACATACTGTGAGTATTTCAGTACATGTCTGTGGATTCTACTGCAGGGCTCCCCCGATGTATCTTGGCACCAGAGCCATGACTTCAGCAGCCAAAATACATGCTGTACATGTTTCTGGTTTGAGCATGTGCCTCATTATGATATTCTTCAGTGTATATGTGTGTGTGTGTGTGTGTGTGTGTGTGTGTGTGTGTGTGTGTGTGTGTGTGTGTGTGTGTGTGTGTGTGTGTGTGTGTGTGTGTGTGTGTGCATTTCTGATGGGTGTCATCAGCCACGGTTCCAGTCCATAATCTGCAGCCCCCAGTAAATGACCCTGTGGGATATCCTCCCTAGCGAACATCTAATATAATTGTGAGGTGTGCCAAATATGTGAGTCATGGTAACTGCTAGGGTTGCCAGCACACACACATTCTAGAGGATTCCTTTGTCATTACACATGACTTGGCAGTTAATAGAGTGGAAGCCCTTTCTATTTATGTAGAGCTTACCATGTTTCTCAGATGATGCCTTATTTTATATATGTGTACAATCTATGACACCTAGTACTTCAGGGTAGTGTGCACACGTGGTAGAACTCCTGCACATTTCTGGCCCTATCCTCAGGAGTGCAGGGAAAATAGATATAGTCACTGGCGTGTTGGAGCATAGCATTCAGGAATTGATGGAAGATCCTGGATGCTGATGCCTGTGATACCACAAGCATGCCTCCTGTTGATCTCTGAAAGATATCTGTAGCTAAGATTCTAAGTGCTACACATACCTTTGTCTCCACTGAGAGGGGTTCCCCTTGGTTTCCTCTGGCTCTGAGCTGAGGATGACAGAGGTTGCAGAGTTCCTGTAGTGTGTCTCTAGCTATCCTGCAGCACTCTACAATTTCTACATCATGTAGGTTATGATAATTTAAATGGGATCTGAAAACTCTTCTCCTTCTTGCCCGTGTTCTATTAGCAGCAGTAGCAATATAGACTTCAGCCCATTGCACATATAAATGAATTAAAGCAACAACAACCCTTAACATTCTTTCCTTGCATCCTAGTTTTGTGGCTGTATTCCAGTAGGTTTTGGAATTTGCAGGGAAAACCAACACTGAATCTACACAGTTTCTATATAGCTTGTTGAATAGGTCTTCCATTCTGGATTTGTTGATTAACATACAATTCAGCTGCTTATGGTGTAATCAGCATGCCACAGTGTTTACTTTGTTTGCGCTGCAGTGCCCACTACCCAAATTGGTGCACACGGTGTAAATGGAACATGTAGGTTTTTTTTAATCTGGCTGTTAGTCTCAGAAAAGAGGAAAAAGATAAGTAAGTAATACAGGGGGAAGAATTCATGATTATTGAAAGCTAAAGAAGAATCTTACATTTCATAAGTTATTGATTTTTCACTAGAAGTCAAGATTCAGCATTCAGTAGATGGCTATCTGTCTAAGCTTTATTTAACAGAGTGAGCATTGTCACTCTGGAGTCTTGCATGATCCACTGATAGGAGACATAACTATGTACAGGATCACAAATGATCAAATCAGAAACATGGGCAGACCATTAGCAGGGTCTGATTTCACACTGGATAAAACACTAGGTCTGTGGAGAGCATGCGAATTGTGACGTATTCAGCTTAAAATTGATTTGAAGAACTGGAAATGCATGAAGTACAGGCTGAGAATGAGAATGAGGGCAACAATAAAGCTAAGCTTGGATCAAATAAATAAAAATAAAAACAAAACTGCAAAGGACTGCATGATGGAACCTAGTAATAAATAACCAATCAAACAATGCAGTCAGTGTAAGTATTGTAGTCCTGGGTGTAAGAATGCTGCTTGAGTTGTACTAAGCAAGGGATTGGATGCTTTTGTGCTTATGTTTGCTCCATGTAGGAAAAATGTGTTGGTGCTTGAAATATATGGTGTTTTATGTTCTCTAAGCTTGCAGCCTCCTGGAGAAAGAGTGAGGTTGGGCACTTTTTTGCCCCCTTACATCATCCCACACCCATCACCTGCGCTACTTGCCAATCCTTAATCCCCAGAACTCCTCTACTTGTCTGGGACCACTGCAGATCTTAAGAGTATCCTGTGGGGTCTGGCATCATAACATTTGCCGGGGGCGGTTCCTTTAGTTTCATCCTGATATCAGGCATGTAATGGGGATGTGCTGATATATCGACCTGCTTCCACTGCAGCAGGGTTAATGTCCCCTCCCTAATCTTTCATTGGTCTATGGCCCGGCCTCCAACATGGAACATTATGTGAGGAATGCCCATGGGACCACCCACCTCCCAGATGGGAATACTCCTCTCTCCCTGCCACTCCATCAGTTGTATGAGCTGCTAATCAGAACTGATTCAGCTTAGCCATAGTTAAGGCTTTATCCTTCTATACCAACAGAGAGGTAGGATACTTATATCTGTGATCACTCTTTTGTAGCAACATACCACAGTTCTTTTGTCAGCATAAAAATAATAAATCCAATGCTTTTGTTGATGTATTCCTTTTCATTATTGTGCCTTTCCAATGTGGTACAAATCTATTTTTTTTTATTCAGCTTAGTTCTCCTGCCTTTGTACATTCTCTTATCTTGGATTGCAATGTATAAAGTAGGGCATCCCATTTCAGTGTTAAACTGAATCCAATGTGTTACAGTATCACAGATGCAAACGTGGACAACGGGTCAATGTCCTTCTTACTGCTCATTTATCGATTCTTCTGCTGCATCATTATTTAATTATAAAATGTACAATTCAGTTGCTACTGGTATTTATTTATGCAGTTAAAAATAAATTGCTATTATGCCTTGTCTGTCTCTATATATTTTTTTTCAAATCAGCCACAATGCTGTTAAGTAAACAACGCAAATCAAAATACCTGACATAGCATTCTCTGCCATTACAAACTAAAAAAGTATTATCAATGCTGCCCAAATCATCATTTGACTTTGAGACGTGCTTGTCACATACTTATTTTTGCTCCCATCACAAGCTACCCATCAGTGTCAGATCCCTTTTAAGTTCTTTCATTCCATTTGAGACTCTGTGCCCTTGGATAGTGTGAAAAGGCAACAGCTGAGGATCTTGTCTGTCATCATTTGAATGTTAGGAGATTTTTTCACTTGCTCCTAACACTTCATACTGATGTGAAAGAATTTCAAATGCCTGTCATCCTGGACACAGTGTAAGTGTGCTCCGCTGTGCATAGGTGTTTCTAACAAAATTGCGTGTGCTGTACATGGCCTGCTCCCAGATGGAGTTTCCCTGAGACATGCAGAACATCAGTTTCTCACTCCCATTCCTCCTTACTGAGCTCTCCAAACTTTGTACAGTTAATTAAACTGAGGCTGTCTGGCATATAGCTATAGCAAAACAATTGATGTGCTGCAGAGGTAGCGTCCCGACTTCTGGTTGTCTCCTTGTACTGCACCTTCTCTAGTTCCCCTTCTCATCCCATGTACTTTTTGTTTACACTGATCACAGGCCTCACATCCTTAATTATCTATGTTGCTATTCTCTTACATTTCCATTTTTTGCCTCTTTCTTATACCTTTGATATCACTGTGACTACACATTGACCCATCCTCACTGATTGGTCATAGCTTGTTTCCTATCTCCAGCTCATACGTTCTCTTTTCTCCTGTTTCATCATAATCCATACCCCAGAAACCTTGCAATGTCATCCTTGTCTCTACTTTAAACCACACATTGTATATCATTTTTATTTTATTTCATTGTATTTCAGAATTGCTAACCAGGGTAAAACACTGACCCAAATGGACCTATTTCAGTCTCAGCCCTGGGTAAGCACAATAGATACATGATATTATACACAGAGTGAATGGCAAAATGTAGTATATACATATAATACAAACAAAGTAAATATCAGAGTTGGCTTGAGGGTATAAAAGCAAAAAAAAAATTGCATTATATGCAGATTGACTGACAAAATACAGTATACACATGCATTATATACAGAGTGGAAATCAGAGTTGGCATGCTGAAAGAATCTCACAATGAAAAGCAAAGTCAGAGGAAAGTATGTAGAGGATGAATGGAAGAAAGGTAGGAGGTCAAGGTACACGATCGGAGAGATAGCAGTTGCATTTTCCAAAAATCTTGAAATGTGCTTTTATTTTTGATCAGAAAATGGGGAATGATCTTTTAAGAAAAAACATGTAGAGATTCTGATAATTCAGGACCAAAGACTAAAAAAAAAAAAAAAAAAAAATACATGGTCTGAACAGTGAAGCCTAGTTTGGGGTGTTTGGAGGAGAGGAGAGGACCTCAGAGGTTCTGATTTCTAAGTTAGTATGTCGGTGTATCTCTGAATAGTCTGGAGGATAGGAGGGGGAGGTCTCATTCTTGATAAGGTTAAATGGTTGAAAGGTGAGCAGAAAGTCAGCACCTTATTTAACAGAAGCCTGTTAGCTTTTTCAAAGGTTTTGTAGTGGTGCTCTTTTCTTGGGGAAAGAGTGATGAATCAGCACATGACATTTGAGATGGGTTGGATAGTGGATGCATTTCTTTTATAGGCTGCAGCAATTAGAGGGAGACCATATTCTAGCTGAGCCAGTAACTTATCATTACCTATGACATTCCTACAGGGTCTGGATAGAAAATGGAAATCCTCTTAGCCCAGAACAGGAGACAGATGATATTTTTGTATGTGTAGTCCAGGTGGAGTTGGAAGAGATCCAACCAAATCCCTAGGTATTTGAATGAGGTGACATGTTCAATAGTGTTATTTAGATGACTGATGGTTTTTAGAGGTCTAGAATCGAAGTGAGCTTTTGTCTGAAAGCATTGTTTTTGTTTTAGAGGATTTAAGCAGTAATTGTTTATCAATGATGCATTGAATAAAGGTATGAAAATCAGCCTGAAGTTCGAGTTCAAGAGAAGAGACAGAGTAGTTGGAACAGAATAAGAACCATGTCATCAGCATAAAGCAGGAAAAGATGATGGGGTAATGGAGTTTGCTAATGTGGAGGGGAAAGAGGAGATGACAGAATAGATTCTTGAGGAATACCTTTCTGTAGAGGCACTGTCAGAGAAGTTGATGAATTGAAATTTACAGAGAAATGGCAGTTAGATAAGCAGTTTTTGATCCAGGACAGTGTGTCATTACTGATGCCTATTTCAGTGAGATGATCTAGGAGAACTGAATGATTATCAATATCAAAGGCTCTGGAGAGGTCAATAAAATGACTCTAGTAATTTGGCCTTTCTTCATTCCAATAAGAATGTTGTCGCTGAGTGTCCACATAGCTGTGGATCTACTATCACCAGGCCAAATGCCTTGCAACTTTTGAGGGAGAAGGTGGTACTAGGTGATGTATTGTGTGAGTTGCATTTAAAGTAATTTTCCCAGATTATTTCCCAGGGTAAGGAGAGTAGAAATGGACTGATAATGTGTATGATTATTATGATTATTAAGGTAATTATTATATGCATGATTAATGTATAATTATTGCTGGTTAAATGGAGTCTTCAACTACACATTTTGTTTCCCCTGGCCTCTTACTCAGAGCAGAACCATATGCATTTCTTTCAACCAGCCCCTCCTATAAGACAGTAGCAGAAGCAACCTTTTCTTGTATAATCCCACTGCTGGCTGAACGCCTCTTGGAACAAGATCTCATTTATTCTCTTCTCTTTCTCTCAGCCTTGGGGCAGAGGATACCCCAGTCTAATCCTAGTTTATTTTGATTTCCCTGAAAGTACAACCTTTTTCATCTCCTGTGATTATTTTCCTTTTTCTATAGCCAGGTCTCTCCTGAACAATCACTGCTCCTCACTGCTCCTCTCTTGTTGTATCCAGTATAGATGTCAAGATTCACTTTTTTGGGTTTACTTTACTACACTTTTGAGACAAATTTCTGACACACATATCTTAAGCACATAATAACCTGATTATAATTAGGTAATAACATTCCTGTATTATTTCCTTATAAAGCCCATTATTGAGTACAATGCCCCCTTCGACATGTACGTCAGCCATACCTCTCAACCTCTCAGTGCAAGAAATTTGGACAACGACTTACAAAATGGGGTAACAAAGGCCCAAAAATAGGGACATATTTTAAATATTACTCTTATAAGCTTAGAAAGTTGCTAGAGTAACAGGCTTTGTTTTAACATACATTTTCTGAATGATTTGAAGTCTAAAACTCAAATGTATGTCATTATTTAGTGACTTCAATCCTCAGATCACCACAGTAATTTGTCAGAAAAACACAGATTTTATGAGGAACAGACTAAAAATATGAGCCAAAACTCTGAACATTCTGCAAAAATCTGTACAGTTGAGAGGTATGTTAAAAGCACATGCAACAGCTGGAGAGACCGCAGAGGTTCCTTACCAGGAGAATCCAGGGCCTCAAACATCTAACCATACACAGATAGGCTAAAAGCCCTATCCCTCTACTCAGTTTCCTATGGATTTCTCAGAGGTGACCTCTGTCTGGCATACAAGGCAATCTTAAACCCCACCTTGATGGGACTGCTGCATATCCACATGTCAAGCTCCACTGGAGTAACCCGCATGTGTGGCCTCAACCTGGTCTATGACATCAACAGGACTTGTTGGTGGGACAGATTTGTGTCGCATAGTCTCCCCCATCTGTGGAATAATGTAGGCTCCCTCTCCATGTCATGCAGAGTACCTCTTTACCCCTTTTTAAGCACAACCTTTAAGTGGATGGGAAACAGAAAGTACACCCCTGGGATTCCACCCGTGTCCATGCTAGACAGGGGCATTGGGTGCTGACTTGTCTAAACATGAGCTAAACTCTTGGCTAGTCTTATAAGGGCCTCAGGGCCAATAGCCTAGTAACTTCCTATGATCCTATGATTGGAGGCCTGATCATAATCCCCTATGAGATTATCATCTTTTCTCAAGATAAATGCTACAATTGCATTTCTGGTCTTGTCTGATATAGTGAAACAATTAGACATTCTACTCTGAATTGCAACCCACTCATTTTAGCTTGTCAGGAAGAACTTTCTTGATTTCTGATCCAGTTTCCACAAATGTCCTGACTCTTGGGACTGTATACTCATTACATAGTCCTTTTCCACTTTTAATGTTTTTCATCATTCCTCTATCCATTTCAATAGATGTCCACAGAAAACAGCCTGTAATGCCTTTTTTCTCTTTCCTGTCCTTTACTATATACAGAAGGATTGTAGTGATAATTAAGTATGCTATCTCTAATGGTGGCTTAAACTCAGGCTTAGTAACTATTATTTACAAGGGATAATGGCCTTTGTCTAAACGTAATCTTTTTTCCAAATATGCACATGCGGATGTGCCTACGGGTTCATTCAGTGATTAGTACTAGTCTTTTCCTTCTGAAAGTATCTCTTCCCAGCATCTGTTAATGACCTGTTAACACATGCTATGACTCACTAGTTATGTTGTTGTACATGAAATGAGAATGCACATATCCTTACTGTACTGAGTTCATCCTCTGGAGCAGAGCTAGTCTGGGTATTAAAATAGGGTATAAAAAAATTTGAATTTAGTATTTGTTCTATTGCTTGCTGGTGTTGTTCAGATCACACAACAATGAGGTTCCCTCTTCATGAACTTTGCAGGACTTGCAGTGATAGTACCAAACTCCTTAATTAATCTAGACATTTGCATGAGCCTGCCTAACCTGCTTTTCACCTCTTGAGCATTTGTAAGAGTTGTCATATTGCTGTATCAGGTGACATGCCACTACCTGAGGAGATGAAGGCTTAAAATTCTAATGCGGCATTATGAAAGTTAAACTTTTGACTGTTTATTATGAACCCGTTTTCCTTCAGTGAATTCAAGGCTAATTTCAACATATTCTTTTTCACTTCTGCAGTACATTAAAAATCATCATCAAAGCTTTTGATATTGTCAGTGTTTTCTGGAAAATATAATATGTTGAGCTGAATCCGCATCTTGGTCAGCTATAAAAGACCTCCATACATGGAGGACATGGTAATGGTTTGTACATTCTGGGTGTAGTTAAAGCTGCTGGTATTCTGATCTTTATACCAGTTTTGGGAAATATCCCTGCTCCAGTCAGTTTACTTATTATGTCATCTGAAAGAGGTACAAAGTACCCTTTCCTGTCTATTTATGTGTCTGTTACTGACTTATCAATACCCATCTGCACTGCACCAGGCACTGTTGCAGGTTTATTTATTATTATTTTATTTATTTATTGTTGGTCAGGGTAGAACACTGATAGAAATGGACCATTTTCTGGCACAGCTCATGAGCATGGAAGTAAAATAAAAGCAAAGGTGAAGATGAAAGCAATAATCAATAATGAAACAAAATAAGTAGGCTAGTGAGGGGCGATGGTTGAAATGTGAGTAGAAAGTCAGCATATTATTTCACAGGTAGCCAGTTAACTTTTTCAGTGGTTTGTAGTGGTGTTCATCCCTTGGGGAGAGAATGATGTAGCTCCATATTGTTTTTGAGATGGGTTGAATTGTGGATGCATTTCTTTTAGAGGCTGCAGCAATTACAGGGAGACCATATTCTAATTGAGCTAGTAAGATACCTTTACCTATGGCATTAGGGTCTAGACAGAAAAGTGGAGATTGCGTTAGCCCAGAATAGGAGATAGATGATATCTTTGTCTGTGTAGTCCAGGTGGACTTGTTTTTGATAACAAAATAAGTAAATACAATAAGAGCAGAAGCAGATACATTAAAACATTAGTAGGAATGGAATTAAACATTGGTAGGATTGACACTATATGCAAAATGTGTATAACGTATATTTATTATGCATAAGGGAGAAACATGGGAAGGGGAGGTAATTTTAATAAAATACTTGGGTAAGAAGGAGGGTGTGTCCAGGAAGGTTAAACATGGATGTAGGAGTGGGTAAAGTTGGGGAGAAGTAAGGATATGCTGGAATAAGAGGTCAGGCAGGGGACTTTGGGTTGTACAGAGGGATCTGTGATGGAAGAAGCGGTGAGAGGTTAGTAGGCTTGTAGTGTTATTAGGCAATGTCTTGGGATGTGGAGCATTTACACAGTGCTTCTTTGAATAGGTGTCTTTTAAGGTCTTGTATGAAGTTGCTGAATGGTGATGTGGATTGAAGTTCTGTTGGGAGAGATTGCAAAATCTGAGGAGTCCTTACTGAAAAAAACTGTGATCAGTGGAATGGAGGACTGTGATTTTAGGTTGTATGTTGTGGTTTATTTGGTGAATCAGCTTGCAAAGAAGTAGACTATTTCATTGTGTAATAAATTATATGTTAATAAGGCCAGGAGTAGTGTCAGACTTTGTTTTGTGGGAAATCATTTGGAGTAATTTGGCTTCAGATAGAACTGTGCAGTGATGTCCTTTTGAGGTGGAAAGATGGACAATTGTACATATATGGTTTGTGGTACTTTCAAGTGTGGACAGGTTTTTCCTTGGATACCGTAGCTATAAAGAGCCATGCATACTCCAGTTGGGCCAGTAGGACTAATATTCCTATTGCCTTTCTGCAGTCAGGGGAGGACAGGAAGTATGGGATTTTTTTGGTGAGTAACTATGGAGATGATTAAATTGTTGTTACACCAAATACCTTGTCAAGCGTGTCTATTGTTTATAATTTCTTAAGTTAATAGGTTCTTAGGTAAGTACTAGGCTAATTACTCTTGTGGGCCATTTTAAGCCTA
Organism: Protopterus annectens; assembly: GCF_019279795.1. Classification (NCBI taxonomy): domain Eukaryota; kingdom Metazoa; phylum Chordata; order Ceratodontiformes; family Protopteridae; genus Protopterus; species Protopterus annectens. Next base: position 1,139,070,366 of record NC_056731.1, read on the forward strand.
CTAATTACCATTACAAAGGTAAGAATCAAACCCTGTACCTTGTGACTGTGAGGTAAATACCTTAAACTAATTACTAACCTTAAATCTCAAAAATAAATATTAAGTAAATTAATTTGCAAACTATTATATGCTTAGCCAATATCCATTCAGTGACCAATGGTAAGAATCAAACCCTGTACCTTGTGTCTGTGAGTTAAACAGCTTAACCACTATAACACCCCCCACCCCAAGATATTTGTTTTCCAAATGTTTTGGATAAATATGGATCCTCCTGTTTGGTTGGGCAACTGTTATTATTTTTTGGTCAAGGTTTCAGTGTCAGTTATTCAATAGGTAGCACATTAATCTTCAATGTTGGAAAGATCAGAAGGCTGAAATTTAGATCACTACATCAACTACTTGGATTAATGTTTAATTCCTAACACATGCATTTCTGTGGTGGTGTCCTTCATATCAGATGTTAACCTGAGATTCCATCTGCATGAGTTGGTGGTACATTGGATGGATGCAAAAGATCCTATACTTATTGGAAGGAATAGGCCTTTGCCTGATTGCCTTGCCTGAATTACTTCATGCACTACTACCACCTTGGGACTCTTCACTGAAAGCAGAACTAATGGAGCTAACTCAATCAACAAAACTAAATAATCAGTGATCAGCTTCACTTTATAATTTACAGGCTTCATATTATTTCAGACACATTGTTGCATTAATTTAATATTTTATCAAGTCTTTCTTTATCTGTGCTTCTGCCAGTACTGTTCAACATCTCTGTTATCCTACTAAGGTGTTTGTGGAATAGTTTAAGAGATTTTATCCATACCTTTCTGACACATTTGATAAGAATGTTATCAATCATTTATTCTGGTTTCTGCCCTAAAGAAACCTTTCATTTTTTCTGAGATGCATACATATATCAATGCACTGGATTTTTGTTATATTTGGTTCTAGCCTAGGCTCACTAGTTGATATGTTTACAAAAGAAAGTGAGTGCATTTGATTTACTATACTTACTACCATTTTGTAGTTTTTTGGGCTGTCATTTTCCCGTATAATATGTGTATGATTGTGTTCTTCTATGTTACTATATTATTTATTATATTCAGAAATGTGGACCACCACCATAATGTTACATGAAGTGTATACAGACCGATGCCAGAGCATCTCACTAGTCTGCTATGGTCTCACAATTATGCACGATTATGCAGACTGAAGACAATAAGCCACAACGAACATTGCCTAATGAAGACCAGTCTAAAAGATCTCATATTTTACACATTTACCATGCATACCCAGTAGATGTGTGCTGCTTTTCATGATTATGAAACTGTGACATTGGTGTCTTCATAGAGTCAGATGTGCAATTCCTATTTTGTTGTTTGTGTTGGTCTGTTTTGGATGCATTTCACCAAATGGCTTGTTAGGTAAATGACGCAATGACAGACAAAAAACAGTACATGTTAATAAAAGTTGCTGCACTGTTATCAGCTGCACTTCTCCAGCAGTTTTTTTTTTTATGGACAGCTTAACTCGTTTAACTATTTATTTTTTATCCCTATATATGCATGATAAGGCCCATAAATGCTGTTAACTTAAAATAATGTAGTTACAAGGGCATTTTACATTTTATGAGACTTACCCAGTACTTAATAAACCCATGGATAATATTCCTTATTCTGTTTATAAAGTTCGTAAATGTCTGCAATATTTAATTTAATTTGTTAGGTTCTGTTCGATTACAAAGAGAATATTGAAAATAATGCTTAAGTTTTTTAAATTATTTTCAGTTGGGTGTGTTGAGGCATTGCCGTTTTAAATGTATTCTTCTTCTTACATAAAGTAATATGCATATGTTTCCATACTTAATTATATGAGTTTCTTAATCTATACCCAACTGCTATAAAATAGAAGCTAATACATATGTTTCAGCATCAGAAATCTTATTGCATCCTTTCCATGGTCTAATATGATTCTTTAAAACAGTTCTAGGTTTTTTAGGTGATAGCAGAAAAGATAGTTAAATTTTGTTAAGCTGAGACATTTGAATCTTAAAAGGGGATAATATATTTGTATTATATTTATATTGATCTATCATTTTAAAGTATAATTTGCTTTCAAAATAAAAAAAAAAACATGTTTAACACTACCCTGAAATAATATTTTTACCAACTGTTTATAATATTGTCAGAAATGAATTTGACAATATGAATTTGATCCCGCTAACTAAATTAGTTGCAATAACTACCTTATGATACATGACCGGCTTACATGATCAACTGTATTTTTGCAAGCCAGATAGTGAAGTAACTATAGCTTGTCAATTTGACAATACTGTGAAACCTTTGCCCTGAAAGACACTTTCAGCAAACATGAAATATGCACTTTTCCCAACTGTTGCGTGACTGCAGAATTGGCAAATATAATGCCAAGGCTGTGAGTGAAATTTCACTGCACATGGCAGAGTGCAAGGAGGCTTGACCCTGACAAAAATATCTTGACTAGGTATTCACTGAAAGAGGTTTTCAGCAAAATGGTTTTGTTGTATTGTCACTCAGACAAAGCACAGTCCATCAATCATCATGAACTCTAAATTTCATTTCTAATTCAGGGTCTAATGTATGATTAAATAATAATGAAATAGTTTTCCTGTCATTAAGTCTCAGCTTCAAAATATTACCAACATTGTTACTGTAATATCTAATTGTGTTATTCAGTCTTCAGTATTTGATAAGTTTAATATTATATCATCCACAAAAAGTTCAAAAAAGGGAATCCATTTATATATTTATTTTGTCCTATAGAATATCTAAACATTCTATATCTAATGCAAAATGTAAAGGCAATAAAGGACTACCTTATTTAGTACCATTATTAATTTTAAGAATGAAAAACATGACCTAATTTTACAAAACAATATGGGATTACCCCAAGAATTCTCTAAATTCCCAGGGTAAAAAGGTCCTGTTACCACAATGCAGTATTCTGCATTTAGCCACAATGAAGAAAGAGGTCATTATTGGCTAATTAGCATGTCTATGAATCACACTTAACTTCCTGGAAGTGCAGGTCAGCCCTTCCCATCGTAGTTAACTGTGTTGGTCACATTGTGTAAGAACAGACACTCCTCAAACCCTCACTCACTCTTGGAAACACACAAGCACACACACACATACGACATACTTGTCCCTGTTACCAGAATGTTCAAAATGTCTCCTTTTCCTCTGCTCAGTTAATACATGGATGATTATAATCAGTCTTTAATGCTATACCTTTGAGTATCACACATCGTATCCTTCAGTAAATGCATGCTAGGACAAAAGCTACTGTTGAGAGGTATGGCTAAAATTTTTGCTCCTTCTCCCTCATATGGCACAACATGTTGTAAGCTTTGCATAATACATGAAAATGAAAAAAAAATGATTGTTATGGTTTGTTTTCTTTTGTATTATAGTGTATGTACCTATGTATGTTGATTGTCTTCTGGAAGCCTTCAGTGATTTTTTGTCTATTTGTTTCACTGATAGCTTGATCTTTTGATATGTACCTATGTCATGATCTACAATGTAAGAATTTAATTTAAAGTGTTAAAATGTATACACTGTATGGAATTTGTAAACTCTTCCATCTCACTACATTTCAAAGGGGGAGAAAACATGTTCCTAGTTACCTCTCTGTTCCGCATCACATCTCTAACATTGCTCTATATGTGAAGAAAAATCCTCTGAATCTGCTTGGGGTATAAAAATATTTATGCAAACACTGCACTAAATTCTCAATTACTGCAGTGGGCTAATGCAGGGTTTCTTGTGTCAGGGGTGCACAGGTCAAATCTCTTTTCCCTTCTTATGTATTTGTTTAACTCATTCACTTCAGTGGAGATCAGGAAGTTTGCACTGTAACTTCAATGGGCGGAGCCTAAGCCTTTGACAGAATCAAATTAGGTCCTTACATTTCAAACAAATGCTCATATCCCTGGAACCATTGGGATTACGAAAGAAGTATAAATGACAAACTCTTCGACACAAGCTATTTTTGTAGTGGTACTATTCTTTAGGATCTAGGTCTTAAACTGAATTTTATAAGTCACAGTAAATACAGTAAATATTACATTTGTAATATTTTGTAAACATATACTGTCAGCAGCTTTTTATTCATCTACACGAGAGCTTTCACAAGAGCCTAAGGAATTTTGTCTATATTCCTTGGTTGTTGAGATATTTAGTATGTCTTTGCAACAACAGCAAACTGAAGAACCAAACCAGCAAATTGAACAAGCAGGCACGATGTAGAAATACACCACTTTAATAGTTTAAAAACCACATTAAACAATATTCCACAGGTTAAGCGCTTTCTTCCCCAACTGCAAGGGACTTCATCAGATGAAGTCCCTTGCAGTTGGGGAAGAAAGAGCTTAACTTGTGGACTATTGTTTAACGTGTGGTTTTTTAACTATTAAAGTGGTGTATTTCTACATTGTGCCTGCTTGTTCCATTTCTGGTTTGGTTCTTCAATTTGTTGAGATATTTAGTCAAATGTGAAAATGATATCTGTATAAATTAATATCATAAAAACAACAGTTAATATCTAACCTGCACTAGACAGAGCTGAAATATTAATGCATTGAGTTTGTCATTGTGTAACCTTTAAGATAAAATATTTTAAAACATTGTACATAGCATGGTTTTGGAATTATTGATGCAAATATGAACAAGCAATATTTGACGCCTAGAGGCATCAGTAGGAGTTAACTGCAGATGCACCTGGAGGCATCACTCAGATGTAATGCATTAACATGGATACATTTTAAAGGCCAATGGCTGGTGTGTAGTGGTGGCACAGAAGAATAACATTCTTTGTAGGAGGTGGGAGGGTACAGGGTTTGAGGACTCCTTAGTGCCTTTTAAATCACACTAAATTTCCCTGGTGTCTACTGGTTTTCTATAGCTTTAATTTAAGTACATACCTTTAAGGCATGCCATACTGAGTACTCACGGTGTCTATGATACCCATTTTGTTTACATGCTGTTAAGCCACAAGAGTAAGGTTTGTCTCTGGTGTCTAGTGTTTTGTCTCCTTACATGAGACTTCTTCAGACTGAATAATGTAATGTTAAAAACACATTGAAATGCACAAAGTCACATGGAAAATGCCCCCTTTCAAGCACATTAATGTTTTAATCTTTTCCTCTTCAGAAAAACAACAAAAATTTCCTTGTTGCTCAATCCTGGTGGATAGCAAGCAATTAATTTCACCTGCCACAGATATTCACACCACCCCAATTCATCTTCAGCATTAAGCAGTTTGTCAGACTCTTGTATATTATCCAAAACCATAAACAAGTAGTCTATCTTGCAATTACTAGTCTTACAATGTTTACCAAGTGCATTTTTTTCATCCTCCACTTGAATTGCATACTTGTGCTCATATATTTGTTTATATAATTCTCTAGTGGTGCAACCTACATAAAAAGACATTAAGGACCTGCAGACTACTAAGTGTACCACACATTTTGATTTGCAAGCAAAGCATCCCTTAATTTTAATATTATAATCATTAATAATATATTCTTCTATACCAGTGAACAGATAATCACAAATGTTGCAGTTATAACATTTGACCATACCTGGTTTTGTGTATTTTGCTCTGGGCATATTTAACTTAGATTGAAAATAATTCTTAAAAGCCTGACCCCTCTTTTGTGCAACCACTGGGTGCTCTCCAGCAACCTTGTTTACTTTTGGACACCTTTTTAAAATTCTCCAGTTATTTTATTTTTATAGATTTTTCATATTACATATTTGCATGGACACCTTGCAGTTATCCTCCTTGGGTTCTATAGCCGCACAGTTTTCTTGTTTTCTCAAATTATACACTTCAGTGAATTTTTCTGTCACTAACCTGGTGAGGTAACCTCTGCTTACAAATTTATTACATAAACCAACATTTTAATTAAAAAAAATCTTGACCTTTTACTGTTAGTCTGTTAGCTCTCATAAGTTGTCCCTTCACAATATTTTCTTTGTTTGTTTAGGTTGCATATTCTTATAATCCAGGCATGTATTGTTTTGAACTTCCTTCTTAAATATTTTGGTTATTAATTTTCAGTTCTCCTTGTACACTACTACATCTAAATAATTAATGATATCCAAGCTATATTCAAATGTAAATTTAAAAAAAGAATTGATATTATTCAAGTAAGTTAGAGAATCATTCAGCATTTCTGTGCTCCCCCTCCAAATTAAAAACACATCATCAATGAAGTGTTTTAATAATATTCTTTGCATACATACTTTCAAAAATGTTTGTCCTTTCCCATCCATGTATGAAAATATAGGCATAACTGGGAGCCATAGTGGCCCCATTACCACCCCATTGATCTGGCAAAACGTTACCATTAAATTAAAAAAAAAATTGTAGCTCAATATTACTTCCAATATTTCCATCAAAAGACACATGGTATTACTAGAAAACAATTTGTAATGAATTAATTCCATCCTAACTATCCATACCTTCTTCATTAGGTATAACCATGTACAGTGATTTTATATCAAGGGTAACCAACAAATCTGTCTTGTCTACTATTGTACTGTCTATCTTAGCCTTAAAATCAAATGTGTCTCTTATAAAAGAATTGCTAAGTGTTACGCTCTTTGCAGATGCTTGTCTGCAAAAATTGCCATAGCCTCAGTTTTACCTTTATTACTGGAATCCTTATGCACTTTATGTACACCAAAAATTCTACTGAATTTTGGATTACTTTGGATTATCAACCATTAAATATTTCCTGATTCCTTCTATTATTTGTCCACTACAAAAACAATCCTGTATCAGGGAATCAATAAACAAATATGCTTTTTAACTTCCAGATAGGAGACAAGTTTATAAAACGTACCATCTGACATCATTTCATACATTTTAGTGTCATACATTTCTCTATCTAGTACCACTAATGCATTGCCTTTATTATCAGCTTTAGTTATAAGAATATCATTGTTGTTTAACAAACTATAAAACACACTCCTTTCTTTTCAGACATATTATAATACCTAGCAACAGGTTTCTTGTTAAATAATTCTATAATTTGCAATTCAGTGGTAATCAGAAACATTTCCAGTTTTTTTTCAAAGGTGGATTATACACACTAGGTTTATGAAACAAACATTCGTTTTTAGCTTCAGATTTATACAGGAACTTAAAATTCAACTTTCTAATATATTCCCCAGGCAGTTAATTATATCACATGTGTTAGCCCTTTTGGCAGGAACAATGTTCCAGCCCTTGCTCAAAACTTTGTCTCAAAGTACTGTTCAGGTAACTGATGAATGACCAGGAAATGCAGAAAGGTAAGGCATAGCTGTATATTTGGAAGCAATAATCATAAGAGGTTGTGTGATCATTAAGTGCACTATGTCCAAATATAATAATAAATGTGAAAATAACAGTTTATGGTTTGATATCAGTGTACATTCTGTTGCAGTTGGTTGTGTGAAGAATGATTTCAGTTCTTTACTGCAAAGCTGTTTGTGTGGCAAAAAGGGATAAGGCACCCATTCTGTGCATTGGAGTAAGAGTTGAAATCCAGGCTTATATAGACATATCTCATGTGTGCTAACATTTTCTACTGTGTGTGTGTCATAGATTGCTTTCCACATTTCAACTATTTCTCCCTTTTTATTTTTTCTTTTCTTTTCTTTTCTTTTATACTAAATAATACTAAAAACCTGACAGAGAAAACACAATTTGCCCACAAATAAAGAGGAGGTTGGATGTTAATGAAACAGAACCTGTGAATTGTCCACTGCTTACTTGCATTTCCAACCTTGACAGACCATAACATTTTGTAAGTCTAACCTGACACACCCACCTGATATAAGCATTCACAGTTGCTATCCAATAAACACAAACACAGAGGGAGTGTTTGTATGTTTGATCACATCCCTACATGAATTCAGTTCTTTGGGATTCAGCAATTCTAATGAGTTCAGAACTCCTTTGCATATTCATCATGCTGACAGCCCTGAATCCACGCCATTGGCAACCATGTAGCTAGGAAAACTGAAGGGCAGTTGAATGTTGAAAACAGAAGAGATATTACTTTGGGCTGTATATGCACAGAGAAGTACTGCTTTTTAGATGGATATACCCACATTTCATCAGCTACATATTGCATATGCTGACATGGAACTATGAATATTCTGTGTGATGAAAGGAGGTACTGCCAGCATAGCTAGCTGGAATTTTGTGAATAATTATATGTCATTTGTGAATATCAAACCAATTTGTACAAGATGCTTGTGTTACAGATGTATTAGAACTGTATGTCATTTGCATATCAAACTGCTCTGTACAGATGCTTGTGTTGAAAAGGTATTTGTAAAATGCTGTGTTTAAAATGTATCCACAGTGTGCCCTACTGGAAGAGAACAGAAATGTACATGCACTATTGTAACTGTTTAATGTATATATTTTAAGAGTGGAAACTGGAGTACAGAGGGTTAACATCAGTCCAGTAAACTTTAGAAAAATATTTGAAATGAAATCACTTTATAGGCTACGCTATAAAGGCTACACCATAAGGAGGCTATCTCTGAATTTTTCAGTGAAGGTAGGGGTACAAATCTGTACTAGGAAGCATTCTGTATTGTCTTTGGAGTGAACTAATTGCTATTTTAGAAGCATGAAGGAATGCAACTGTTTTATGACTTCCAGCATATGCCAAAGATCTGAGCAAAAGCCCTTGTATGAGTATTTTTACAGGTAGATGCTAAATATTGTCAGCTTCAGCAATGGGGGTTTACATTAGAACTAGAAGTCAGATGACCATAAATTATGTCATTCTGCAAGCTATCTCAGTAGTAATATTTTAGATATTATTTTAAGAAGTCTATTAGTGAGACATGGCATTCTGCATTTTGTCTTGGACCTGACAGCAAGAACCATTCACCACATCTGCCTTGCTCTATTGAAATAAATTTCTAGGGAACAGTATAACTCTGTTAGATACAGACAGAAATATAGTAAAGCTTAGTTTAGATGTTTTTCTCTATTTGTGTGAGCCTGTACTTCAATGTTATTTTAAATATTTCCTGTGATTTAGAGCTCTGATATCACTGTGAATATATATTTAGTATTGTCTTGTTATTTTCTTATTTATTATTAAATATATTTAAACCTTTCATTGTGGCTGATCTGTGAAGAGATATTTACATTTTGTGAGTAATTGCATATTTATTTGGTAACACTGTGTGGGCCATTCCTAATAGCCTTGCTCTTGGTCAAACTACCATTTGTATTAATATAAATATCACTCAGTATATTGGGTACCCTTGGAAGAGCCTTAAGGTAGCTGGAAGGAGTGACTGGTGGCAGTGAGAGCTACATTATAGTCTGAGCAGAAGGGGGCATAGGTAGTAAACTGTGTGTGTGTGTAAATCCAACCTCAAAGAGTATGTGTGTCAGCTACTTGGGCAGGAACACAAAGAACTGGTTGAACAGTGAGGGTGCTGGAGGTCTTGGCTTGGTCACTCAGCTGAGATTTCAACTCTATAGCTGTGCCAGTGGAGAGGATCTGGAGAAAGAGGGAGAAATTAGCCCTGGAATGACTGTAGTCTCTGTGTGCTCTTAAGGGAAATTGCACTTAATGCAGAAAGCTGCATCTGGAAATACTGTGGGTGTATCTGTTATCCTCTCAGTGAATGTCCCCCACTGTTGCCAGTGGTTAGAATTGAGGCTGCTTGATTACTGGTTGATGGGTCGTCACAGTCTGTTTAATGTTTTTTATATTTATTTTGATTAGCACACACACCTTTAGCTGTCTGCATCTTACCTCTCAATTGTACATATTTTTGTAGAATGTACAGATTTTCTTTCATATTTTTGATCCATTTTTCATAAAACTGTGATTTGCCAAGTCATTAAAGACTGAAGTCAGAAAATAATGTCAGTCATTTGAGTTTTAGATTTCATACCCTTCAGAAAATTCATGCTAAGACAAAAATGTGATATTCTGTCAACTTTCTAAGTCTGTAACAACAATATTTAAAAATTGAGCCAATTTCTGGGCTCCCCCGCCTCGTTATTTATGGCTTTATCCAGATTTCTTGCCTTAAGAATTTGAGAGGTATGGTCTGGATTGCTTACAATGTGTGCTGTTCATTTGGGGGTGGGGGAACAAAGCTGCATTTCTGTTGTGGCACAAAGTTATGTTAGTTTTGGTACTCTTCTTTTATTGCATCCAGCCGATTAGGGTCAGTTCTGTACAAATCTCACACATATACCTCTCAACTGTCCAGATTTTTGCAAAATATCCAGTTTACCTGATATCCTTGGTCTGTTCCTCATAAAATTTAAGATTTTCTGGCGAATTACAGAGATGATCTGAGGACTGAAGTCACTAAATAATGGTATACATTTGTGTTTCAGACTTCATACACATCAGAAAAATGCATGCTAAAACAAATCTTGTTATTCTAGCAACTTTATCAATTTATAAGAGCAGTATTTAAAATCTTTCTCTAGTTTTGGACCTTCCTCCTCCCCATTCTGTCAGGCTTTGTACACATTTTTTGCATTAAGAGGTTCAGAGGTATGCTTACACATTTTACATTTTGTGTAGACTCCTTTCCGTGGCTATATTCCAAACGTTTTAGAATACAGATGGAACACTGGCACAGAGTCTACACAGTTGCTTTTTTCATTGTATTGCTCTGCCATGTTTCCTGCATTTATTAGCATGCTATTCAGCTGCTTATGCAGCAATTAGCATGCTACGGTGTTTCACTTCTTTCCATGCGAGTGTGCACCTCTACACGGTGCTTACTGAATTTAAATGTTCCCACGGCTGTCTGCACGTTGCTCCATGATGCAGACATGGTGAAAAACCACCGTGTAAGCTTTATCGAATCCTCCAGAAAGAAAATAAAAAGAAGAGCTAAGAGCTTGTGTGAGAGAAAAAAGAGATAGGATGAGTACCTTCATATGTGACATACAATGCATTAATACAATTATACAACTCTAACATCTTAACTTGTACATTTACGTCTACCACCTCCTAACTTATGCACAGTGTACTAAAGATTGCAGCAAGTAATCCCTGAACTGTGCATATATTGCACATATAGGTGCTCCAGTTATACAGATAACAGTTTACAGCAGGGCATTTGTGCCACTGGTATAGAGATTTTAATTTAATGTCAATATTATTGAATAAATAATAATATTGTATAGTTGTGAATCGTTGTTTTTGAAACCCCAACCTCTGACTAAAGTCTAATATTGGACTCTTGCAACTGGTCTGTGCTACAGACTAATGCATGCTTACTTGCATTTACAGTTGGGATATGCATGCTCAATTTGATATAATTCTATAAGATACCAAAAAAAGCTATCTTTAACTTTTAATGCTACAATAACTCCTCTGTTTTGCTGCATACATACCACTTGCTCTCCTCAGTCTCTCTAGTGAGCTCGGACATTGGACTCCTGATCACTGGCAGCTGGGAAAAAAAAAGAACAGAAGACCATTATGCATACCAATCTTGCCTATATTCAGTTTTCTAAGTCTTACAAGTACTCTCTTGAGTTGATACTTATACAGATGTGGGATGTCCTGAGTCCTAAATTTCTCAGTGCAATGGTTGAGAGTATTCCCTCTTCCTCTACTGTAGTTCATCTCCAGTGCATGGAATACCAGTGGCATTGGATACAGCCTGGGCTAAACTATCCCTCACTTCAGACTTGTACTGGAAGCCAGAATAGTCCCCCTACAGAAGCTTTTGGCTGTAGTGCTTCACTAGGAGTCCAGTGAATATCCTGGACTCCTGGACACCCCACCTCTGTGCCCTAAACCTGGTACCTTCCCCACTAATACCTGCCATGTCTATCTAGCAGCAGATCTAGAGCAATGGAGATGGATGCATTCCCGACAATTCCAGTTATCACTTTTATTGGAGGGCGCAAAACCGTGCAATGCATTTACATAATGGTGTGAGGAGAGCAGCAGTGCCAAGCAGTGAAAAATAAGAACATTGATTTCTACACTGTGGAATTTAAACCTAGGCAAAAGGGAAAAAACATTTACTTCCACTATGTTGATTTTTCTATCTTTGCCACAGAGGAAGTGCTGTTCAAACATAGTCAGCCATCATACCTAAATGCAGGTGACAGTATGAGCTGTTACACATGTATGTGTGTGAACTGACAAGATTATTAGATATAGAGGCAGTTGTGTATGTGTCTTAGGCAAATGTGAATGCCATGTAAGTCCTGATAGTAGAATTATACTTACAGAAATATAGCACACAGTATATCCTCAGTTATACATCTGATAATAAATTGATAATATATAAATAAATAAATGAATAAAAAACACATTAATAGTGTGTCATCCCTCATACATATAATTAATATCAGCTCCACTATCTAAAGTGTTATAAATGAGAGTGAATATAATGTGAAGTGGAACAACAGTAACAGTGTATGGAACATCCTGTATTAGAAGCCAGGACCATGTGTATGGCAGTTCTACACTTACATCCATTGCCACAAGAGAGTTGAAATAACATTTGTTCATGTTTCAGTTCATTGCTATTAACTGCAGTGTTAGAACAGCAAAATAAAAGGTTGCACACCCTGTACTAGAACTCAGAACCATCTGTACTCCAGCCCTATACTTACACATGCTGCCATGGGACTATTTACATGACATTCTCTGTTTTACTAATCATTCATAAGTTCTCTGTGTTAACCACCTCACAATGCCACTTATTGGGTTTTTGCAGTGCCCAACCAAATTAATTTAATGTATCCGGATTCTTTTTTTGGCTTCCTGAGTGGTCCAGTTGTTCAGTTTCCTCACAGCTGTGCTTTGCACAAATGAGATAAGCGCAGCCAAGCCTGACATTCATTTCCTCCATTTACTGTGATTGCCCTACGCTTCTCATTGTGCAAATAATGCCCCCCCAAAAAAAAAAAAATTAGACAAACAAAGACAGAAAAGGGAAAAAAAAGAAAAAAAGGTGGCAAGTAGTTGAAATGAGGAAAATCAATGTATGACATACAAGAAAATGATGGCTCACTTGAGATATGTCTTCATAGATCTGGATTTGAACTCTCACTCCAATGCACCTTCAGAACACTGGATGGGTGTCTTATCTCTCTTTGCCACACAAACAGCTTTGTAGCAAAGAACTGAACTCATTCTGCACACAACCAACTGCAACAGCATCTATGGTGATATAAAACCATACAACTGTTATTTGTACATTTATTATTTTTGAATGCTATGCACTTAGTGATCACACAACTTGTTATGATTATTGCTTGCAAATATACAGCTCTGTCTTACCTTTCTGTGTTTGTTAGTCATTCTTCAGTTATATAACCAATAATCTGAGATATGCAGTGTGTAAGCCATTCTATATCATTGGTCTTAAAATGTGTGAGGATATTAACTGGCAATAATATCATATGCAGTTGTCAACAAAAGAAGGGCAGGTTGCCTGTTAAGAAACACAACATGTGAATTATATGCTGCTTACTTACATTTCCAGCCTTACATCTAACACTTTGTAGAGCTAACCTGACGCACCCAGTGGACATAAGGCAGCCTGCAGTGCTGTTGTGTTTTCCTTCTTCCAACCAGTAATCATTCACAGTTGTAATCCACTAATGACAAACACTGAGAGAGTGTCTGCACTATATTTGGATCTCCTACAGGGATCCAAGCATTTGGGATTCAGTAATTCTAATGAGTTCACAGCTCATTTGCATCTTCACTGTGCTAACAGCTCTGAATCTACACCACATAAAAAGGCAACCATTTAGCTTGGAAAACTGATGATGAGGAGACTTGTTTATGTTGAGAGGACTGCACATATGCTATTTCTTTGAGATATATCTGCATAGAGGATTGCGGAACTTCAGAAGATATGCTTGCATTTTGTCAGCTACATACTGCATATGCTGGAATGTATTTAAGAAAAATATGAAGCAAAGGCTTTTACACTTTTATCTGTATGCATTAGTTAGAAGTGCACTGATGGCATGGGCATGCTTGTCAAGCCATTTCACAGGTATACATGACTGCCAATATGTGAAAATGGAATGCACTGTTTCAGGGGCAGTTCCTTTGATAGCACTTTTAGCATTTCAAAGATGATTTGTTAGTAAAATTTGTCATTGGCCTGTTCTTTTTTGTGTGGGGATGGGAGCAAAGCTGAGTTACTGTTCTGGCACAAACAAGGATATGTTGCTATTGTTACTCTCTTTGTTTTCCATCCAGCCTGTTTTTCGTACTTCACATCTCTAGACTGCTTTATGTTTCTCCAGTGGGTAATACTGAGTGGCTATCATTTCTGATTTATCTGGGAACAGTTATTTTGTAGTTATGTGATACTTATGTGTATTTTCCTTCTGTTGTTTTTTAGGACACCTATGCCGCCAATGTGTCTTAGCCTTTTGGGACCCCCTTCAATGATGCTGATAATCAGGTCATAGTGGATAACTTTAGGCAACACAGTGCCTTCCTGCCTGAAAAGGAATGGATATGGCATGCAAAATGCAAATTTGTCATCGGATTGTGGATGATGTGAGTGCTGTGCATGGCCACAGCAGGACATATGCGCAGGTGCACCAGAGGGCCACTGACATGATCACATCTGCATGGAGGAGAGCACCTGCAGTGGGCCATGACCAGACAGTTACCAGGGGAGGGCCTACTATTTAGCCACCACTAACACTGAATGAATAGGATCCAGACAGCTCCCAGGAAAGTACAGTACAGCATGCCCTGAATGTTGTTGCAACAGCTTCAGGGGCAGCCAGCACATCCCAGGAGGAGCTTCTAGTTAGGCTTTGGTATCTCAACAGCTGTGTACTGTTGCATAGTAAAACAATTGAAATTAATACATTACTTCTGTGTCACATGAATTATTTTTGGGAGGATCAAAGATTGCTACAATTATTAGCTTAGGTTTGAGTTGTCAGCCACATTCTTGTTGAAAGTATAGTTTAATGGACATATAAAGGGGTAAAAGTATTATCCCCATGTTACGGTTAATTGTTATGATGTTGCCCTTACCTTTTGCTTAATGTCTTCCATGACCATCTGGATTGCAAAGGAGAATCTCACCTTCAGATGCTAAGCCAAGCATTTTTATGTCAGTACTGCTGAGCAATTTAAATAAATATTTTAGTGGATGCTGTTGATGTCAGGCCTGTTGTGTATATTGATGTGCTGTCTGTAATAGTGAAATCGCTGTTAGTTTGCTATCATATATTGGACTAGAGTAGTGTAGGTATTATTTTTTTTCCCTGTGTTTGTTGCTTTTTATCACAGATGATCTTGACAGTGGAAGTGTGGGCCTTGTGCCTCCTGTCATCAGTGCATCAGCAGACTCTGATGATGCTGGGCAAACTGAGGCACAGTCAGGGGGTGCAGAGGCTGAATCTAACACTGAGGTTGACATACAGTCATCCCCTGAAATTCCATCAGACACAGCCAGTAGGCCTACATCTATCCATTCCAGTGACCTCACAGATACTGGACAGGTGGTGGGCAAGGCCATTGATCAGAGAAGTGAGGTTACATGGCTTCATTGTCTGTTGAATCTGGCCACAGCCAAAGTGTGTGTGAAGTGCCACTCAGGAGGATTGATAGGGGTGCTCAGAGGAGGCCTGCTGTCCCTTCTCTACCTGGTCCATGTGTCTTTTTCCGTGCAATTCATAGGTCCATAGGTTCACAGGACAATAGTAGGCTATTGGCCTGGATGCCCTTATAAGCCTAGCCAAGAATTTCACCCATGTTTCCATAAAGTCAACACCTGTTTTCCTTGTCCAGGAGGGACACAGGTGGGATCCCAGGGGTATATTTTCTGTTTCCCATCCAGTCATCCAGGTTCCTCTTAAAGAGGTCTAGCGAGGTATAGGTTCATAGGATGATACTAGGCTATTGGCCCGGAGGCCCTTATAAGAAAAATTCACCCCTGCCAAGACTTGAACCCAGGACCCTGTCAACTACAGCATAGTGCATTAGCTGACTAGGCCACTCAGCTATATATATATATGTTTAGGGCCATCATGGAGTAGCAGGCATGTTCCCATAAGTGGTCCAGACAAATTCTCAGGGTTGTTGATGTGACACAGGTTGACATGCATGACTGCCTGGACCATGTTGCCAATCCAATAGAGCAGATGAATGACATGTTGGAACGAGGGTGTCTGTGATGGAACGAGGTGTGTCTGTCATGGAACAAGTATTGTTTGTGATAAAATGTCTGCTGGGAGGGGAACAGCATCCTTGTGGATGAAGGTCAGCCACATCATCTGCTGTTAGCCAATGTGGCCATGCCTGATCATGCTCCAATAATGGCAGTACTTCTGCTGCTCCATCAGTGAGTGTGCTGCCCATATCCAGATGTGGCAGTCCATGGGTTCTTGGTCCTGGGTGCCCTTGTGAAGGGAGGTCATCCAGCAGGCATCAGTCATGTTCAGGTAGCAGCAGTGCATCCAACTGTGTGCATGGATGTACCACTGCAACTCCTGAAAGAGTCAGTTCTCATGGTTGGGGATGACAATGATGAACTGCCACCTCTACCAAGCACAGCTCATACCTGTCCAACATTTCAAGATGGAGAGTCAGTACAGAGCTTGGCTGTGTTCATGCAGACACTCACACACCAATTTCACCTGAAGAACCCCCTACAGACACACACACAACTGTTATATGTTTCAGTTGTGCAGCTTAAAACTCATTTTGTCTCATTGACCATTAGTTGGTTTATTCAAATGTCTGCCTGCTTTTCTTTCTTACTCATACACACTCGCTGACCTTTTGTGTCAGCCTAGGCCTCCAAGTCCCCCACACAACACTCTGTGCAAATGATGATAACTCTGCCATATTCCAGAGTATTACCTTTTGGATTTAGGGATACATAAGCTTTGTGTCTGATGCTCAAGGTGCATAGCTGACTTAGTGCTTAGTATATCTGCATTTGTGGTGTTGAAGTGGTAATTTTACCTTTGACATATATTGGCCTTGGAAGGTTAGACAGTTGATAGCATCAAAATTTCATAACATTATAGTGAATGCTCTTGTAATGGTGCTGAGGTCAGAGATTGCAATGTGTATCATTGCTTTCTAACTTCTCTCTTTAATGATCTATCAGCGCACATTGCAAGTCACACCATCATATTCAGATCTTAGGATTGTATGACAGCACTGTAGTCAAACCTCATCAGAACAGTAATACAGTATAATGCTCTCTTTTGTATGTACCTCTACAGACACATGCAGCAGCTGGAGAGACTACAAGGCTTTCTCAGGAAGATAACACAGGCCCTACAAACCATTCCATGATGTACGTGGATAGATTAAAAGCCATGTCACTGTCATCTGTCCGGTATAGGATGAGGTGACGTCTGCCTGGCCTCCAGGCCAATGTCTGACCATGCCCTGGTGGGATGAATGCATATCCAAACATCTGATATAGCTGTTAACATTAGCAGTGTCTTTTGAGAATATGGTAATAACAGTGTCCCACATGCTGCGGTAAAAGACTCTCTCTCTAATGTCAAGCAAGAGCACACATGAACACACACACACACACACACACACACACACACACACACACACACACACACACACACACACACACACACACACACTTGACTGTAGAGAGAATAGAACCCCTACATATCTAAGTACATAGACTACAGAACACAATACATAATGCAAGCACCAGAACACACGTCTGAAATTTGCTAGACTGCAGTTGAACGTATAGTACATGACATCAGCAGTCCATGTGTGAGATAAGATGTTGGCAGGCCTGCATAGGTTCATACGAGGTTACTATATAAAGGCCCTAGGTTCATAGCAGGTTACTAGGCTAATGGCCCTAGGGCCTTGTTAAACTGACCCAAGATGGACCATTGTTCCCTTATAGACCAAGATATGTAGTCCATATTTGCAAATCCATGATCAGCACTGGTTGACCCTGTCTAAGAATGGCATAGGTGAAACCACTAGGGTAAATCTATGATTTCTCATCCAATTGTCCCAGTTACAGTTAAATAGGGTCATTGAAGAACTCTGTTTCTCGTGAATTTGGAGCTTGTTTCATAGGAGTGGCAATCTCTGGGAGACATATCTGCCTCTCCAGCATATCCTGTTGATGTTGCCAGCTAGGTTAAAGTCCCTAGCGTGAGTGAGTGAGTCTTGTTCCATATGATTTGTGGAGGTGCAGCATTTCCATTAAGGCAGGGTTCGAGACTGCTCTGTAGGTCAGCCACAAGTCATCTTTCAGCACTCTATAGGATACAGACTACAGTAACAGGGTCTTCAGTCTGTCCATGTAGGTAATGTATTGGAAGTCCCCGGATCTTCTTAGTGAGAAACTTCTTTGGTTTCTCCAGCTGCTGCAGGTGTCTGGTGAGGTACATGCAAAAGGGAACATTGTAACCTATTATTGGTCTGATGAGGGATGAGTACAGTGGAGTTATAACATCCTTAGTCTTGGATGCTATCCCCTCACTTATGAGGTGTACAATGTAAAGGGCCTTAATTGCCACTGTGGAAACAGGATGATTAAAGGCGAGGTTGCCATCAACCTGCATTCTCAAATCTCTCACCATTGGGTCAGAAGATAGGGGGTATTATTAATATTGCAGTTTGCAGGGACTTCTCCTTTGCTGAAAGGGATAATAGTGCATTATTTTGCATTAACTTTAAGTCTGTGGCTTTGGCAACAATCATTTATGTATGTAAGCACATTTTGTAGTATGTTGACATTGTTTGAGGATCTAATGATTGCGCCCAGTTTGCAGTAGTCAGCAAAATTGTTGAGCTACAGGCCATCTTTTTTCACCTGATTTTCTGAGAAATGCATTCCAAACAGTAGGGGGCCCAGCACAGACCCTCATGGGACACCACTGGTAACAGATCTTCTGGTACAGGTGGAATCTCCACCTATGACTGTATGCATTCTGTAGGTGAGCCAGTTGGCTACCTATTTAATGATGTATGAGTTACTCCCCGGCTGGGTGAGTTCCCTAATAATGCCTCAGTGTGGGAATGTGTCAAAGCCCTTGTCCAAGTCCAGGTAAGTAGTATGTACTGATTTACCTTCATCCAGGGCTTTGGTGACACACTCAAAGAATTCCAGTAGGTTTAATAGGTATGATCTGCCCTTGCTGAAGCCAAACTGTCAGGTGAAGAGTTTGACGATCACTAATGTCCTTGTTTATGAGGTCCAAGTTGACTCTCCATGGCCTTACAGACAAGGCTGGTCAAGCTTATGGGTATATAGTTCCCTGGGTCAGTTGAAGGACACCCTCTGTGCAGGGGTATTACGGTTGCTGTGTTCCCCTCTGTCGGGACAAAACCAGTATTTAGACTGTGGCTCTGCTAACTCTTACTTTAGACTGTTTAGTAAGCAGCCTGGGATGTTACCCAGTCCCATAGCGGCTGTGTTTTTGGCATACTGACAAGTGCAGTTATGACCTGTTATTTGGAGATAATAGGTAGAGAACTTTTGACAGGTATGCTTTGGGGTATGATTGGTGGAGACAAGGGTGTGAAATTGTTGCCATACCTGTCTGCTAACAGGTTGGCTATGTCCTCAGATTCAGTATGAATGGTACCATCCAGTTTGAATTTGATGCAAAGCCAGGTCTTCCCTTTTACATTACAGACATAGCTAAATAATGCGTTGTTATTGTCCTTAGCTATGGATGCTAGTTCAGTTTTGTAATTAGCTTTAGATTTAGAAGACTTTACAAGATGTCCAATTTGCTTGTTCAAGCTATGGAGGGTGTTCTTCTGCTAAGACTGTTCCCTCTTTTTCTTGGACATCAGTTTTTTTCTCTTGTAGAATCTATTTATGTTAGATGTCCACCAGGGTGGTTTGTTTTTTTTGAGCAATTTGTAATCCGTTCTGGTGCAGCTAAGTCTATATACCCATAAAAGTGTTTATACAGGGCATTTGTATACACCTCTGTATATGAGTCTTTACTGTCAATGCTGGCAGTAGGTTTGAAACTATATATGCCACTACTTATGAGGCTACAGTCTGCTTTGAAGATATTTTTCCACCTTTTGGTTACTGAGGGAGGTCAGGTATGATTGTTACATTGAACACGACTGATTTTTTTGGTCAGACCTTAGCAGGGAGGATCTCACACATGGGGTAGTGCAGCAATCTCCCATGTTGGTGAGTACTAGCTGAAGGATATTTGAGCTCTGTGTGCAGGTGCCGACTAACTGTTCAAGAGCATTTGCATTCACAAAGTGCAAGAACCTTATGGCAAGCATGTTTGAGCACATATATGTATCCCAAATTATGGAAGGATAGTTAAGGTTACCCATGCATAGGGCCTTTGGCTGTATTATGACTGAGTCAAGTAGGTTCAGGCAGGCACTGAGTAGTTTTCATGGTTCATGTTGGTGTACCTGTAGGTAACAATGATATGGGGGGAGTTCTACAGTTACCTGGACTCAACATAACTCTAGGGAGTTGTACTGCTTAACCAGTTTTGAGGTGTACTTATCTTTTATGAAGATGGATACACCTCCTCCTTTGGTTCTTTCATGTTCATTTTGCAGCCTGAACGCATGGAAGCCATTATAGCCTTTCATGGCTGGATTACTCATGGCCCTAAACCATGTCTCTGTCACCACACAAATATTAACATCTTCCCAAGTAAGATGTGCCTCCATTGAGTGTAGTGTCTGATTTAGACTCTTAGCATTAATCAGCAAAACCATGAGTTTATCGTTTGAGGATATTTTTACATCAGGAACTTTGCTCTTATAACATTGCTTAACAAAGTCACTATGGGGGAGGCAAGTACCTTGGCCAGTAACCAAAAGGCAAGAGGTGACAGATGAAGACCATCCCTGGCAAAGCAGAGTGGTCTGTTTACCATATCATCCCAGCCTGACAACTACTGGATCCACCTGGAGTGATGCCAGTAGCTAAGCCAATTGTTAAAGTCGACAATTATTTTGTTTGGAATGAGGCATCATCCTGGGTGAAGGTAGAATGCTGCTTAAGGCTACTGATATACCTGTCTGGGACGCATAATCTGAGAGGTCAGTCATATCTCTCCTCATATTGTCCAGTGAGATACTTTTCAAGTCATTTACTTCAACATGGGTTATGACAGGGTGTAATTGTGGTTGTTGTTAAGAGACTTGAATGCATGCATGACTTGGTGGATCCTGGAACCTGACAGGCAGCTGACTGTAACTTTCTCCTTGTACAACCTGGTGAGGGAGATATCTGTACATCAATATGGATTTGCCTATGACCAAGACATTGGTTTTGAGGTGTTTTGCCTTAAGGGCTTAATGGGTGAGACATCGATACATTTTTTGTGTAGTGTGTTCTGTTGGGATTGTTGTGTGCTGAAGGTTTGCATTTGTGAGGTCTCTGCTCTTTTGTAAGCTTCTAATGAGTACCTCTGCATATGTGGGTTTATGTGTTGTGCACTTGGTTTGTTGAGGAAGTGTAGTGTGTGTGCTGACAACCTGTTTGATATCTGGTTTGCTGTTACCTGAGACATGGAGCATTTATTCTAGATTCATTGTATACTTGCATCTCTCACATATTGTATTGATAAGTTTTAGGAGTACATGGTTATCACTATATGTGAGGCAATAGAAACCTAGCTGTGTAAACACACAAGTATCCTTATTAAGCATATTTAGATGGTAGTTGTTAGCAGAGCAATTTTGTGAGCAGCAATAACTCAGCCTGTCTATGAGAGACATAGTATCCTGTATAAATCAGACTTGAGCTGCGGCGCCTGTGTTAATTACTGTGTTCTGTAGTCTGTGTAGTTAGATATTTATGGGTTCTGCTCTCACTGCAGTTAACTGGGTGGGTGGGCGTGTGTCTACCTAGCAGAGCAGATGTGTATATCCTACAGTTACTTCTCCAGTGCCATGCAGTGACAGTATTTTGATACTTGCTCATGCCTACATATCCATTTCATACAGGCCTACCAACCTCTTGCCTCCCACATGGCTTGCTGATGTCATCTACAATAAGTTCACTTGCACTCCTGTATAAATCAGACTTGAGTTGTGGCTCTTGTGTTAAGTACTGTGTTCTGTAGTTTGTGTACTTAGAGAGGTAGGGATTCTGTTTTCACTGCAGTCAACTGTGTGAGCTGTTTCTTGACATTACAGAGAGCATTTTACACCAGCATGTGGGACACTGTTATTACCATATTCTCATCACCAGACACTGCCAATGGTATCAGCTATAAAATGTTGTCTGACACACTCGAAGTCAGACTTTCAGACTCGAGCTATGGAGCTTGCTAAAGTACTGTGTTCTATAGACTGTGTACTTAGGTAGGGGTTCTATTCTCACTGCAGTTAACTGTGTGTGTGTGTGTGTGTGTGTGTGTGTGTGTGTGTCTGTGTGTGTGTGTGTCTGTGTGTGTGAGCTGTTGCTTGACATTACAGAGAGCATTTTACACCAGCATGTGGGACACTGTCATCTTGTCCTCAGCAGATACTCTTGATGTCATCAGCTATGCTACATTTTGGATATGAAGTACTTCCACCAGGACAGAGTCAGAGATTAGCCTGGGGGCCAGGCAGCAGCCACATCATCCTATACAGTAAAGTTTACAGTGACATGGCTTTTAATCTATCCACATACATCATGGCATGGTGTGTAGACTCTGTGGTCTCTCCAGCTGCTACATGTGCCTGGTGAGGTGCATACAAAAAAGAGCTTTATACTCTATTAGTGCTGTAATGAGGTTTGATTACAAAGCTGTCATACAATCCTAAGATGTCAATATGATGGCATGACTTATGATGCACACAATATAGGCTTTCAATAGCAGTGTGGACACTTGGTGGTCAAAGTTCAGATTGTTATCTAAATGTGTTCTCAGTGCTTGCATCACTGGGTTTCTACATAACAGGACTGCTGTCAATGCTGTGATTAATACGGACCTCCACTTTTCAGATAACATTACAAACACACATTTCTGAATTTATTTGTAGATTGTATGGGTCTATATTAGAACATCGAAGTTTCAAAACTTTGAATGTTCTAATATCGACCCCTATTTAGCAAAAGCTGAAAACATTGAATATACAGAACAGCGAATTTATTCCTAGGGAAAAAAATTTGCTGTTCCAAAACACATACACACAACACAAGCACACCAAACAAACAGCAATCCACACACATACACCTAAAATCTTACACCTAACCCTACACTAAACTATACACACATCACTAACTATCCACTTACCACCTTAACCAAAACCCTAACCCTAAGGTTCATCACTATCGCACACTCACCTCACCCGTGCCCTAACCCTAATTCACCTACCCCGCCCTAACCCTCACGTCCAGACAATCGCACACTTACCTGACCCATGCCCTAACCCTAACTCACCTAACCCACCCTTACCCTCATGTCCACACAATCGCACACATACCTAACCTGTACCCTAACCCTAACTAACCTAACCCTCACTCAATTGCACACTTACCTGAACCTGACCCATAACTTTCCACCACAGCACTGAAAATACCAAAGCAACAGAAACGGACAACCAAATTCTTTCCCTAGGAAAAAATTTGATTTTCTGTTGCTTCAATATTTTCAGCTTTCGCTGAATAGGGGTCAATATTAGAACATTTGAAGTTTTGAAACTTCAGTATTTTAATATAGACCTGATTGTGTGCCTTTGTCACTAGTCAGTTGTGCATGTTAGCTCCTCCTGTACTATATCATCATTAGTGGACTCAATGATTGCACCCAATATGCAAGAATCAGCAAACTTGGAAAGCCAAAGGCCATATACTTTAGCTTGAACTGTTGAGAAATATAGTTCAAACAGTGAAGGACCAAGCACAGATCCCTGGGGTTTGCCAATGGTAACAGCTCTACTGATACAGGTTGATTCATCAACTGTCACAAGAAGTGTTCTGTCAGTGAGCCAATTGTTTACCCATCACCTGATGTAAGGTTTAATCCCCAACAGGGTGGTTTTCTCAATGATATCTGCGTGTGTAATTGTGTCAGAACCATAGGCCAGGTCACAATAGGCAGTATGCACTGTCTTAACTACCTCCAGGCCTATCACATGGAATTAATGTGCTGTGACAACATCACAGATTATGTATGGTGTGACCCTGCACATACACCTTCCAGATATGGTAGAATACACAGTTCAACACACCCTCCACATGGCCTATGTCCCCATCTAAGGGTGTACATCAACATGCATCCACCTGAGTTGGGAGGACAGCACCTGATGCATGCAGGTATAGAGACATCCTGACTCCTCGACTGTGAACTAGACCAACTTGTCATCATAGACCTTTTCTGCATGTATTCTGGTAATATTCCAGGTGTATGCAACAGACCTGTGTGAGTTGTTACTGCTACATCAAGTCCATTACATCTGATAGATGTCCTCAAAGATGTCATCAGGGGCATGCATGATAACAACAGTATCATGTTGTAGAACTTGAACAGTTGAAGACATTTGACAAAAAGTCACACTGTGGTATTCAATCAACACTGTCGCATGTGGCTATAAACAGCTACATCACCAAATGGTTATACCAGTGTATGACATACATGGCATCTCACTATGTTGAAATGTGTGACATGACATATATCTCAGGTCCAATGATCAGGTCAGTACATCAGGGGTATCTGCTAGGCCCTTGCCTGACCCTTAGTCAATTGATGGACATCACAGATGACATATACATGCTGTGTCCAAACAGCTGCCTGAATAAATACAGCTTGTGGGCAGTCATTGACTCCAAATGTAATATTAGTATGATACACACAGTATCAACACATACCAGAGACTGCTACCACAGCCATGACAACACCTGCATTGACAAGACACATGGAGGGATGTGTTGCATCAGGAAGCAGACATAAAACCCAAGTATAATGTGGACACCACACCCAATAATCAGACCAATAGGTGTGTGACCTGTGTCCTGGGGTAAAGGGTAAGTGGTACATCTACCAGCATGTAATCACAGTGATGACTACTCCCTTCATTGTAACACAGGTACTGGGTATGTGAAGGACATGCACATCAGAGCGCATATTAACGTCATGGTTCCCAGCCTTCATCACACCAATAAATGAGTACAGTGCACCCTTCTCCATGTACCTCCCTACTCATGTTCCAGTGATGTGTAACTGAAGTATACCAACTTTGTCACAGTGCGCTGTCACACACTTATTGTCCATACCTAGATATTCTTTTTAAGGAATATACATGACCATCTGATGATGTGGAACACCAATCAAGTTGTTACACCAGATGCATTTGTGCAACCTGTTCATGTTATGCACACACACTGCACACATAGGTGTTTGACAGCATTAATGGCAGGTATAGCATTTGTGACAGTGTGAATTGTGCTGTAGATATATGCCATGCACACAAGGCAACTAGCCTATAGTGCCCATACTGTCACACACAGGTATAGCAGTGTTCCTCCTAACACCTCCTGCAGATATTACAGTACCAGGACAGTGTGCATGGTTACCCTCAGTGTGGATGTATCATACTAGTTGCCTGCTGTGTGTGCAGGTTCATCTGTTATCACTCCACAACACATATGTTATGTCAGAGGCATAGGATTAGTGGTGGTATTATTTAGATATTGTCCATAACTGTGGTTGGTTCTTGTAATGTTTACCATGATCCTTTACTTGTGGCCACAGTGAACAACAGGATCAGATGCAATGGTTGACCAGGTTCACAGAAACATGTGTAATCCAAAGAACAAAAAACTCCAGACTCTGGAAAATGTAACTGTTTTATTTAAACACCACAAAGCTTTCAGGTTTACACCCTTCCTCAATGTGAATCTAATAGAAAAAAGTAACACTCCATTTTAAAAACTTCTGAATGACATCATGTGACACAGCCCCTAAGTGTAAATCTTTCACAATTAACTAATAAGACTTAAAAACACAGTATAAAAATATTGTTTTCATAAAAATGTATAAATACCTTAATATGCAAACAATAATATATCATCTATTGACATTATATTAAATCTAGCTAAAACTACAGTTAATAATTTATTTCAAGCACATTTGTTTCTTCCTCAAAACAGGCTTAAGGTTTACCGCAGCATTAATACCAGGCTCATGCTATCTTAAAGGATAATATATTTGTACATCGTAGAATGAAGAAAAGATATGAGTTTAGATGTTTTGCAACATCTAACACAATTAATGTGGTTATATTTGGTCAAATGCATAGAATGCTCATTATTTTATGTGGAAAAATGTAGTAAAAAATTAAAAGATCATATTATTGAACACAGGTCTGAAATACAGAGAAATATTAATACTAATGCCCTAGCTAAGCATATAGATGAATTAGGTTTGGGACATGAATTTTACTTCAGAGCAATAGATGTGATATATAAAAATATAAGAGGTGGGGATACCAATAATTTGCTTGACATTAGTGAATATAATTGGATTTTGCATCTATATGTAGACTGTGAGCCTGGTATTAATGTTGCTGAAAACCTTAAGCCTGTTTTGAGGAAGAAACAAATGTGTTTGAAATAAATTATTACATACTGTAGTTTTAGCTAGATTTAATATAATGTTGACAGATGATATAGTATTGTTTTATATTGAAGTATTTATATATTTTTTATGAAAAGAATGTTTTATACTGTGTTTTTAAAATTCTTATAGTTAATTGTGAAAGCTTTATGATTGAGGGCTGTATTACATGATGTCATTCAGAAGTTTTTAAAATGGAGTTTTACTTTTTTCTGTTAGATTCACTCTGAGGAAGGGTGCAAACCCGAAAGCTTTGTGGTGTTGAAATAAAACAGTTAATGTTTCCAGAATCTGGAGTTTTTGTTTTTTACCTGTGGCCACCATGCTGGAGAGCACTGCTGGGAGTGCACTCATATTCAGGTATATTAATTTACACAGCTTCCCAATATGCACCCTACCTCAATTGCATGTCAGATCCCTGATAGAATATTCTGCATTATTCATGTAAGGTGCTTATCTCACACACACACATCCTCCTCATTGTTACGCCAACTTGTGTGACAGTCACAGACAATAAATTTTCACTGTACAGTCCATACTGTACCATACAGATATGTGCTTGGTGTTGCTGCTACAACCATCATCCACTGACATGTCCTCCTCTGCTGTACATGTAGGAGCTTCACCTGTACTCATTCCCTGTGCTCATTCATACAATTCATTGGTGTGTCCCTATTCAATACTTCCAGTGAGTGCTCATTTTACATGGCAGTCCATGTCCTGTTACAGATCATTAACACTGCTTCAGTACAGAATGCCAGGAATGGGATATCACAATACTCTGCACTGTAGATGCACTGTCCTGTACTTTGTTTGGACCATATACTTCATATTCATACCTCAACTGTTCAGATATTTCCAGGATGTCCAGATGTTTTCGTTATCAAATATGTGGCTTACTGCCATATCACTGGGATGAACTCTGAACTGATGTGACTCAATGTTACAGACATTTGGGTGCATGCCTCTCAACTGTCCTGATCTGTGCAGAATGTCCAGTTTTTGTCACATATTTGTGATCTTTTCTCCATAAAGTGTTGTTTTCCTGGCAAATCATTGGCATGTCATTTCAGAGTGCAGTCAATAACGCATGACTGACATTTGAGTTTCAAACTTCATCCTCTTCAGAAAGTTCATGCTAATGTACAACCTATATATTCTATCAACTTCATAAGTTCGGATATGGAATATTAACAATCTGTCCCTATTTCTGGACCTTTGTCCCCCCATTTTTGTAGCTTTGTCCACATTTCTCGCTGTAAGAAGTTGAGAGTGTTACATTTGAACACATTACCATGTGATGTCTATGTCAAATATGTCCCTATTGCTGGTTATTTGTCCTCTCATTATGTTGGCCTCTGTGCAGATATGTTGCACTAACAGAATGACAGTTATATGTACAGCCATACCTCTCAATTTTACAGATTTTTTTTAGAATGTCCATATTTTGCCTAATATCTTTGATCTATTTCACATACAGTTGTGGTTTTCTGGCAAATCATTGATAAATTATTGATGGTTGATGTCAGAAACAGACATCTGAATTTCAGATATCCTTCAGAGAATTCATGCAAATGCAAAACCTGTCTTTCTATCAACTTTCTAAGTTTGTAAAAGCAATATTTAGTGTGTGTCCCTAGTTTTCATCCTTTGTCCCCAGATTATTTATGTTTTTTTGCCCATATTTCTTGCTCTAAGAGTTTGAGAAATTATGTTTACAGCTGTGGTGATCATTGTGGCATTCTGCACAAATCCGCACATTGTATGTGCTCTTCTTTACACGGAACTGATATCTGTGTATGCTTACAAAGTTTTGCAGCCAGTAATACTGTTGTGAGCCATGAAACCTAGCTTAGGCACATTGCATCTCATTAATATGCTTTGAGCAATGTCATGTGCTGAGCACCATCGCAGTAACATGTAAACTCTGTGTAGGATCTGTGGGAAGCCTGCAGAGAGTTTACTTAATCTGCATGTTTATTTTTATTGTTATTTTATTTTAGTCTAAACATTTTTTTAATTTTATTCTATACATTTTTTTTATTTTATGAATCATTTATGTTATTTTTATTTTATTTTATTTATTTTTTATTTCTTTTTTATTTTTACTATGTGTTGTCAAAATGAGTCCATGTTATCCATGTATACCACATCACTAAATGCTCCACAGCACAGCAAGGTAGGCCAGCACCATTGGATCAGCCTGTCCAAACTCCACCGGCTGCAGCATCGATTCCCAACATGTCTGGGAGCCAGCCTGGCAACAATGCTTCTGCGGCCCCTGTACAGCCTGTACACTCAAGTAGTCCTGCCGCAGAAGCTGACCCATAGGTACCCTCTGGGGAGCAGTGGCAGATATGGTGATTTCATCACCCACAGCAAGTTGCCAGGGATGGTGCATAGGGTGGTGTTCAGCACTGTTGGTGCACACCTATGCCAGCTGGAGAGGCTGCTCTCCCTCATTTTGCATAATAGTAGGAGGAGGAGGTGGAGATATCAAGTGCTTTAGCCACCAGTGAAGTGAGGTGACAGTGATGACAATCCAGTGGGTGAGGACTTGATTCTCACTTTCTTCCAGCTGGACGACTGTGGGCTTAGGATGGCCCTACCCTCACCCCAGTCACATGTCCCTCAACCTTTTGTGTACATTGCCATCCCTGTCTCTTGTCTTGTTTGTCTTATCTGTCTGCAATTGCTTCCTCACCTACTCAACTTATCTATCCCAGACATACCTACATCCCTTCCCCAACATTTTTTTGAAAATCTTTGAAATAACAATGAAATGGGCATCTGTCCCAGAAAAAAAATTGTCCCATACCTAGCTTTCCATTTTATACATGTATCTTCTTGACACTCTTGATTCAATTCAATTGGCTATACAATATGATTGCATTGTGGGGACTCCTCTCTCTGGAGGTGACATTCCAAATTCAGTTAATATTTTGCACATATGTTCAGTTTACACTGGTAAAGAAATGGATAGCTACGGTTCTTTCCTACCTCTCTCCTGCACATTTCTGCCATGCTTTCCCTTTGGTCTCTCCTGCTTGCTCTCTATTTCACCACTTTCCTATCTACCCCATTTCACCACTTTAATCTGGTCAAAAACAGAGTCACACACAACACACATAAGTTACTGGAAAAGCAATGGATCCCTTCTCTTTTTGGCTTCATGTTTGAGCAGAGGTGTGCATCGGGCACCAATGCACATCAATGGTGAGTGGTGGCAAACTGCTGTAGTTACCTCTGCGCAATGCCTCTTAACACCGCTGTGGTATGCAAACACACAGCAACACACGTACTGTAAAGAACTGATGTCATTGCATTATCACTCTGTAACTTAAAGTATTTAAAAGTATTGGGCTAAATTCTTGTCTAGGCTTGTAAGGGCCACAGGGCCAATAGCCTAGTAACTTTCTATGATCCTATGATTAGATAGACCTGGATTCAAACCCAGTACCATCTGAAATAAAAAAGGAATGTATCAATGCATTAACTCGTACTGCCACAGAGCCAGTTAGGCAGCAGGTGTGTTGCATAAACTCAGTACTAACCATTCAACTTTAGCACTGCAGCTCACATTTGCGCACTGCTTAGCTACATTCAAACGTGTATCTCGCATGTTTATACACTTTGCCATCAGTCGCATAAACCCACGGCTTGCTGCGCTATGGAAAAGTAAGTATTATTATGTATTACTGCTGTTTACTGTCCATTTCCTGTCTATGACATGGAAATGCATGTGGAAACATTACAAACTGAGGGCCCTATCTAACAGTATGTCACTTATTTACAACACAGCCATGTGTTGACACCCCCCAAACACTGTAATCCTGGTGTCTCAGTATTTTTTCCACACATATATCACCTACATGGCAGAAAGTAATATTAAATGTTGTGTGACATGTAACATGCAGAGCTACAACTATTGACCCATAAGCCTAAAAAGCCTTATCTGCAAGGCTAGGGAAGGAATCAGCATGTACCTTATCCACAGGGCCATAGTTGATCTTCAACACACTTGACCCAACCCATTATGTGTTTTGTCAAGGGTAGATCTTGCTTATTCAACTTTGTGGACTTCTTTGATACTGACCCCAAAGACCTGGATGAGGGATAATAGGACATACTGTCTATGTTGAGTTATGCAAGACCTTTGACACTGTTCCTCACTCATGTGTCATAGTTAAGATCTCCTATTTGGGAATTAGGCCATACAGTAGTAGATGGATAATCAACTGGCTCACTGACAGAATGCACACTCTCAAAGTCGGCGACTGCACCTCCACCACTAGCCCACTTACCAGTGGAATACCACAGTGAACTGTGCTGTGCCCTGAACTGCCTGGAAGCTACTTACCTGAAGTGCAGGCAACAGTAGATGACCTGTGGTTTACTGAGTGTGCAGATGACTGTTAACTGGACATACTCATATAGAATCTCATAATAATGATAACGTATTACAGAGGGGGCCAACATAAACAAATGATTGGTGCCAAACTCACAGACTGAACCTTAAAGCTAACAATGTCTCATTGTCCCCTTTGGCAATGAAATACCCCTGCTAATTATGATATACATAGCACCCCTCTAAGCTCAACACAGTGCTGTTAGACTTGGGAACACATGTTGATAGCAATCTACACTTTTTATCACTATGTGTTCATAGTGGTGAGACACACATTCTGCAATACAAACCTCATACATATGGACATCACATCCTAGACCAGGGAGGTCATAGCTCTGCTGTACTCTACCCTTATCAGACCACTTATTGAGTACAATTCTCCCTTCTGTCTTTACCTCTTCAGACTCCTGCAGCAATTGGAGGAAACTCAGAGGTTTGTGACTGGGAAAACCCAGGGACTCCAAACATGACATACATGGAAAGAGAGAAAGACCTGTCACTATACTCAGTATTATTCAGGCTGCTGAGAGATGACCTATGCCTGGCCTATAGAGCAGTATCAGACACTGCCCTACTGCAACTGCTGCACATCTGCAAATCAAATGGGACAAGAATAACTTGCACCAGGGTTCTCAACCTAGCCTGTGACATAAACAGAACATGCTGGGGACACAGATATATCCCCCAGGAATGCACTCTCCTCTATAACAGGCTCCCACTGCATGTGAAGCAGTGCTCCTCAATGACCTTGTTCAAGTGCAACCTTGACAACTGGTTGGATGATTGTAAAGTCACCTCTGGGGTGGCACCTATGTCCCTCATGGACAGGGCCAGTTGGTGCTGCTCACAAAATCACTCTGCTAACAAGGACTATCTAATTATGCCCAATAATTCAGCAGTGCAGTGGTGCAGAGGTAGCGTTGTCATCGCACAGTAAGAGGTTCTCTAGTTTGATTATCAGCTGGGGTGCCTTCTGTGTGGAGTCTACATGTCCTCCTTGCATTTCTGTGAGTTTCATCTGGGTGCTCCGGTTTCCTCACACATTACAAAGACATTTGTCTGGAGTGTTTCTGCATGGGCCTTTGCTGAAAATTGGCTTGTTCCAAGTTGGACTTTCCTGGTAAACAAATGTTAAATAAATAAATAAATAAAAAAGGGTACTTGTGTTTTTGTATAGCTAGTCTTCTAAACACCCTAGGACTATTAGGCTAGTAGCTTCTTATGAACCTATGCAGGCCTGCTAACATGTCTCCCACATGGCTTGCTGATGTCATCTACTATAAGGTGACAAGCACCCTTGTAAAAATCACACTTGTGCTGTGGCACTCTGAGTTCTGTAGTCTGTATACTTAGGGGTTCTATTCTCATGGCAGTCAACTGTGTGTGTGTGTGTGTGTGTGTGTGTGTGTGTGTGTGTGTGTGTGTGTGTGCATGTGTGCGTGTGTGTGTGTGTGTGTGTGTGTGTGTGTGTAAGAGAGAGAGAGAGAGAGAGAGCTCTTGCTTGAAATTACAGAGAGCCTTTTATACCAGCATGTGGGATGCTGTTATATTCTCCTCAAAAAACACTGCTGATGTCATAAGCTATAAAGTCTTGTCTGAGATACTCCAAGTCAGACTTGTGCAGTGGCACTTTCATAAAGTATTGAGTTCTGTAATCTGTGTACTTAGGTAGGGATTCTTTTTTCATTGCAGTCATGTGTGTGTGTGTGTGTGTGTGTGTGTGTGTGTGTGTGTGTGTGTGTGTGTGTGTGTGTGTGTATGAGCTCTTGCTTGACATTACAAAGAGTGTTTTACACCAGCATTTGGGACACTGTTATATTCTCCCCCAGCAGACACTGCTTATGTCATCAGCTATATCATACCATATCAGGGCAGGGTCAGAGACTGGCCAGGAGGCCAGGCAGAAGTCACCTCATCCTATACCAGACAGATTACAGTGACATGGCTTTTAATCTATCCACATACATCATGGCATGGTTTGTAGACCCTGTGTTATCTTGCTGAGAAAGCCTTGTGGTCTCACCAGTTGTTGCACTTGTCTGGTGAGGTACATGCAAAAGAGAGCATTATACTCTATTAATCTTCTGATGAAGTTTAGCTACAGTATTGTCATACAATCCTAAGATCTGAATTTGATGATGTAACTTATGATGTGCACAACATAAGCTTTCAATACCAGTGGGGACACTTGGTGGTCAAAGTTCAGATGATTGCTATCTACATGTGTTCCCAGTGCTTGAATCACTGGGTTTCAGCATAGCAGGACTGTTGTCAATGCTGTGATTAACATGGAATTCCACTTTTCAGATGGACAACATAAAAAAGACACATTTCTGCATTTATTTGTAGATCATGTGCCTTTGTCGCCATTCATTTCTGGGTGTTAGCTCCTCCTGTACTATGTTATCATCATTGGTGGACTCAATGATTGCACCCAATATGCGAAAATCAGCAAACCTGGTAAGCCAAAGGCCATATACTTTAGCCTGAACTGTTAAGCAATATAGTCCAAACAGTGATGGGCTGAGCACAGATCCCTGGGGTTTGCCATTGGTAGCAGCTCTACTGGTACAGGTTGTGTTACCAACTTTCACAGTATGTGCTCTGTCAGTGAGCCAATTGGTTACCCATCTATGGACATACCAGTTAATCCCGAGCTAGGAGGGTTTCTAAATGATATCTGCATGGAGGATTGTGTCACAACCTAGGCCAGATCACTACAGGCAGTATGCACTGTCTTACCTTCATCCAGGCCTAGCACATGGAATCAATGGGCTGTGACAACAACACAGATCATCTACGGCATGACTTGGTACATACACCTTCCTGATATGATTAAATACATGTTTAAAGACACCCTTTGCATGGGCTATGTTCCCCAAACAAGGGTGTACATCAACGTGCATCCATTTGACATGGGGGACAGCACCTGATGCATGCATGTATAGACACAGCCTGACTCTCCTTGACTGTCATCGTCATCATGGACCTTTTTCACCATGAACACTAGTAATATTCCAGCTGCGTGCAACAGACCTGTATGAGTTATTAATGCTACATCATGTCTTTTACATCTGATAAAGAGGTCATCAAGGGCATTCATGATGACATCAGCATCATCTTGTGGAACTTAACAAGATCAAGGCATTTGACACAAATCCACACTGAGGTATTCAATCAACACTGTTACATGCAGCCATAAACAGCTATATCACCAAATGGGTAGACCAGTGTATCACATGCGTAGCATCTCATTATATTGAGATGTATGACATGATCTACATCTTAGGTCCCGTAATCAGGTCCATACATCAGGATTGTCTGCTATGCCCTTTCCTGTCCATTATTTAAGTGATGGACATCACAGACGACATACATATCCTGTGTCCAAATAGCTGCCTGAAGGACTACAGATTGTGGACAGTCATCGACTCCAACTGTGATACTAGTATAATCAACACATACCAAAAACTGCTGCCACAGACATGGCAGCACCTGCATTCTCAAGAAACATTGGGGGATTTGTTAAGTCAGGACACAAACACATCATCCAAGTATAGACATTACACCTTATAATAAGACCAATAGGTATTTGACCCATGTCTTGGGGTAGATGGAAAGTGGTACATCCACCAGTATATAGTCACAGTGCTGACTATTCCCTTGAATATAACACAAGTACTGGCTATGTGAAGGGCATCCACATCAGAAGCCATAATTCCTTTATGTTTCCCAGCCTTCATCATACCAATAACTGTGTGCAATGCACCCTTCTTCATGTACCTCCCTACACATCTTCCAGTGATGTGTAACTGAAGTGTACCAACTTTGTCACAGTGCGCTGTCACACAGCTTATTGGCCATACCTAGGTATTCTTTCTGTGGAATATAAATGACTATCTGATTGTTGGAACACCAATCAATTTGTTACACCAGATGCATGTGTGCTACCTATTCTGCTTATGCACACACTACATACATAGGTCTTTGACAACATTAATGGCATGTATATCATTTGTGAGAGTGTGGATTGTGCCACATACACACACACACACACACACACACACACACACACACATATATATATATATATATATATATATATATATATATATATATATGGGTTCACTACATTTGACCGAAAGTTCATTTGACCTAAACCCATTTGACTGAGACCAAATGACCTAAATTCATTTGACCGAAAACTCATTTGACCTAAAACCCATTTGACTGAAAAATAGCACTGGCAGTCTGTAGAGCACTGTAAGACAAGTAAAAGGTATATATCCTGTTTGAAAGTGTAGTGCGATCCTGGATTAGAATATATTGTGGGGGGGTGTGGGAGGTGCAGTCCCCCATGTTGGGTTGGATATCACAATACTCTGCACTGTAGATACACTGTCCTGTACTGTGTTTGGACCATATACTTCACATTCATACCTCTCAACTGTCCAGATATTCCCAGGATGTCCATATGTGTTCCTTATCAAATTTTTGGCTTTCACCCATAACACCTGGATGATCTCAGGACTGTTGTGATTCAATATTACATACATTTGAGTTCATACCTCTCAACTGTCCTGATTTGTTTGTGATTCAATATTACATACATTTGAGTTCATACCTCTCAACTGTCCTGATTTGTGCAGAATGTCCAATTTTTGTATTATATTTTTTATCTTTTCTTCATAACAGTTTCTTTTTGCAAATCATTGGCATGTCATTGCGGACTAAAATTTGAAACTGATGACAGACATCTGAATTTCAAAAGTCACACTCTTTAGAGAATTCATGCTACTGTACAATGTATTATTCTATCAACTTTCTAAACTTGGAAGAGCAACATTAGAACCTGTCCCTATTTGGGACCCCTTTTCCCCCTATTATTTATGACTTTGTCCAGATTTCTTGCTCTAAGAGGATGAGAGGTATGTTTGAGTTTCATTCTACTGAATTTCTATGTGACATCTATGTCAAATATGTCTCTATTTCTGGTTAAATGTCCCCACATTATGCTGGCCTTTGTGACGATGTGTTGCACTAACAGACTGACAGCAATCTGTGAAGACCTGGTGATTATTGTAGCATTCTGTGCAAATCCATGGACTGTAGGTGCTCTGCTTTAAGTAGAATTGCTATTCACATTTTCTTACATGGTTTCCTGGCCAGCAACACTGTTGCCAGCTACAAAACCTCACTTAAACATGGTGTGCGGCATTAATATGCATTGCATGGTAGTGTGCACTGTTGCTTGACACACACCACCACACACACTCTGTGTAGGCTTTGCGTGGAACCAGAGTTTATTGAATCCTGAGGATTATGTATATTGCCAAAACAATCTTTAAAGCTATGTAAAATATCCTTGTTATCTATCCTAGGTCTTCATTAAAGGACATAGAGTGAGATATACTGCTTCAGCTAAAAATGCCCTGTGGCCATGATATTGTATTTTGTGATTCAAAGACATATTTAGCCACAATGAGTTCCCTCTATGTCTGTTATACAATTATTAATATTAAGAATACCATTAATATAATCAGATCTAGATTTAAATGTAGATGTTTTGATAACTTTGTGTAGACCCTGAGAGATTAAGATGTAATTGTTCAGTTTCAATTTGTCTTATACAATATATCTGTCTTATGATCTAGCACCATACTTCTCAATCTCTTAGTGCAAGAAATCTGGACAAAGCCTGACAAAATGGGGGATAAAGGCCCAAAAATAGGGACAGATTTTAAATATTGCTCTTATAAATTAGAAAGTTGCTAGAGTAACAAGGTTTGTGCTAAGATACATTTACTGAAGGATTTGAAGTCTGAAACTCAAACGTATTTCATTATTTAGTGACGTCAATCCTCAAATCATTCCAGTGATTTGTCAGAAAAATCACAAAATTTATGAGGAATACACCAAAATTATCAGGCAAAAATCTAGACTTTCTGCAAAAATCTGGACAGTTGAAAGGTATGTCTAGCATCAGTTGATACTTCACATTCAAGGATTTATCAAAGTCTCTCTATGTTTTCTAAATCTTTTGCATACAAAGTAGAAAGGTTTTGTACTTCAGGTTTGCAAAGTTTTAATTACTGTAGATTTCTGATAATTGTTTATCTCATTTTTTTTTTGTTTTTGTACCCTCCACGAAATGTTCCATACAAGCAGCTTCTCAATGAATACCATACAAATATGTATGACGGCATAGTCTAAGTTTCAACTAATTTCATATCAATTATAAAATTAGAGCATTTTGATTTGACAGTGAGCAGAAAAATAGGTAAAGGATCTTTTTGTTTTAATCCATAATTTTTTATACTTAAAAAAATCAATTTTTTAGGACTTTTGCTGAAGAAGTTAGTCTGGTTTCTTTATAAGTACTTTTTTCACTCTTTCAAGGATGCAGTTAAACTCAACCACCAAAACTTAACTAACATTCATTCACTCAAGCATAACATTTCACAAATTTGTTGGTACATTTGCTGCAACACCAGGAGTTTGGTATACATTAACTAGAATATAAATCTTACCCTGGTGCTGTAAGAACACCCTAGTCAAGAATGTTTGGTGATGCTGGAGGCTGGGAAATGCAAGGCAAAGGAACACTTAATGCTATAAAAGGACTTTTTTTTAGTTTTATGATAATTAAGTTAGTGATTTTTTCTTTTTCTACAAAATATGCAATATTTTGAAATATTAAGTGCAAGATTATTAATGCTGTCACAAAAGGAAATGTTGCCAACCCAGCTATCCAGACATTTGTAAATAATTATATGTCATTTGAGAATATTAATATGATTTATATAGAAGTGTACTTCCATAAATGAAAAAAAAAAAAAGTAGTGAACTAGTCTCCCAGACACACTCCAACAGTATTCCAGAGTGATCAAAGGAAGCAATGGAACAATAACATCCTTTTATTAAGCGATAAAAACATTGATAAAATAACTGGTAAGTGCTTTTGTTTAATAAAGTATTAAACTTCATCAGACACCACTCTTTACATCACTTCCTTATATACTCAAATAGTTCAAATTTATTGGATGAAAAAAATGCAAATATATCAATGAACCCACCACAACAGCCTGCCTTAAAGGTACCACATACACAATAAAATCCAAAGAATTGTATATGTGTATATGTGTGTACTTTCTAATGGAAAAAAGCTTAATAAAATAAAATACTGAATAAGCATTACTGAAACCTTGTGTATAAAATATAATGACTATAAAGTGCTAAAGTTTTTTTTTCTCTCCAATGCTTTTAACCTTAGCACTGAGGTGATGGAGCTACACTCATTTATCCCCAGCCAACTGTCAGCCTGTAAACAGATTTGCCATCTAAGTTCCTTACATTCTAAAAGTAGCCTCCATGGTTTTTTGACATTAATTTCAACCTGATCAATGACTAAAAAACTAAACCGATGCTCCAAATTGTCACAAACATGTTTAGCTAGGGCATTATTTAAGTTATAACAAAACAACACACGTAGGTTACACACAGCAGGTATATTTAATAGAAAAAACAGCAAATGTAGGAGTAAACGCTTTCACAAATTAATTCCGCTTCATTAGACTCACCATCAATAATCCCAAGAACATTTGAAAAGTCTCTCAGTTACAGATGTAACCAATCAGCAAATTCAATCATATATTAAAGGCATAGTGCAAAAAACATCATATTAAAAATGTATAAAACACAATTACAATATATGTACAACATACATATATATATATATATATATATATATATATATATATATATATATGTGTGTGTGTGTGTGTGTGTGTGTATATGTATATGTGTAAACAACCTAAAACTTCAATATAAAACTATATATAAAAATATATACATACATATATATATATATATATATATATATATATATATATATATATATATATATAAAATAAATATAAATATTAATATTTAAAACAATAAATAATGTATTAATGCTTTAGAGCCCTAGCTCTTAAATAGGGTTTAAGGGACACTCTGCTATTCAGGCCAGGTAGTCTATCAGCTTGTAGTCTCAATATCCAATTCTGCTCTAGAGCTTCAGTACTGTTATTCAGATTCCCCCCTCTCCTATTTATTGAAACAATTCCAGTACTAAGAACTTAAACTTATGAGTCGGGCCTTCTTTTTCTACATTGATAGCTAGTGCACTACTATCTTTCACATTCCTAATGTCCCTAATATGCTCTAAAATCCTATCTTTATGTAGTCGATTGGTCATGCCTAAATAGAAGGCAAAACACTGAGTGCAGTAGCTAAAGTAGACCAAATTCTTGGTCTGGCAGTCAGCATAGAAGTTTGTTTCTATTACAAATCCCTTATGTGGGTGTATAAATTGTCTCCCAGTATGTATATTGGTAAAAGCAGTAGATCTCCTACAGCTATATGTACCAAGTCTATCTGATTGGACCTGTTTGTAAGTGCCTACTGCCTTATAACAAAGCTGTCTCTTCAAAGATCTGTTGTTTTTAAATGTAAAACATGGTCCATCTCCCAGCAATCCACTCAGTTCTTTAACATTAGAGAGGATATCCCAATTATTTCTTACAACATTACTCACTACATGTATATTACTAGCATACGTGAGAGGTATCCTCAGTTTTTGGCTGTCTGTAGTATTCACACTCAATGTACCCAGCCCACTATTACTATGGGAAACAGTTCTCTCATTATAATATGGTCTAAATCTACCTTCTCTTTCTCTCCATGCCATATTTATTTGCCTATCTATCTCATTCTCTCTGTACCCTCTGCCCATAAATTCTTGCTTCAGGGATGCTAGTGCCCCATGTAAAATACTATCTTCATTATGCAAATGCATAATGCGAAAGATTTGGCCTTTCAATACATTCAATTTAGTATGCCTAGGGTGCATACTACCATTGTGTAGTAGATTGTTTTTCTTAACAGGTTTCCGATATAGAGAAGTAGATACCAGACGTGGGGCATGCCTAAGAACTTTCACATCAAGGAATTCAATTTCTCTATCCAAGTATTTATATGTAAAATTAAGGAATGCAGTGATATTCTTGATGTATGTTAAAAACTCTTTAAGACATTCTTCCGTGTCATGCCACAGCAGAAAAATATCATCCACAAACCTTTTGTTCCATACAATAGACTCAGAAAAAGCATTATTTGCAAGCACATTACCGGTCTCCCATTGTACTAGGGATAGGTTAGCATAACTGTTGGCACAAACAGTGCCCATTGCCATGCCAACCTTCATGATAGACTACCTGGCCTGAATAGCAGAGTGCCCCTTAAACCCTATTTAAGAGCTAGGGCCCTAAAGCATTAATACATTATTTATTGTTTTAAATATTAATATTTATATTTATTTTATATTTATATTCTTTATATATATATATATATATATATATATATATATATATATATATTTTTTTTTCCTATATATAGTTTTATATTGATGTTTTAGGTTGTTTACACATATACATATACACACACACACACACACACACACACACACACACACACACACACACACACACACACACACATATATATATATATGTATGTTGTACATCATCTATTGTAATTGTGTTTTATGCATTTTTATTATGATTTTTTTTTTGCACTGTGCCTTTAATATATGATTGAATTTGCTGATTAGCTACATCTGTAACTGGAAGGCTTTTTAAATATTCTTGGGATTATTGATGGTGAGTCTGATGAAGTGGAATTAATCCGTGAAAGCGCTTACTACTACGTTTGTTGTTTTTTTCTCTTAAATATACCTGTTGTGTGTAACCTACGTGTGTTGTTTTGTTATAATTTTTGGACTTTTGCTCATTGGTTACTTTATCCAGCACTGAGGGATTTTTCCTGTTTGTATTCATTATTTAAGTTATGTTTTCTTATCGCATAGACATGTTCATAAAACTGTTGACTAAATTTCCTTTCCATTTTACCTATGTAAAAGGCTGGGAATGAGTCACATGAGGCTAAGTAAATCACTGCTTTTGAATTGCAGCTATATTTTCCCTTTATATGGCTGGTGCAGTGGTTAGTATTGTTGCCTCACAGCAAGAGGTTCTCCCATTCGATTCTCGGCTGGAGCGCCTTCTGTGTGAAGTCTGCATGTCCTCCCCGTGGTCAAGTGATGTTAAAGACATACAGGTAGGTGCGAGCTTGAATGGGTGTGCCTTTGTTGAAGGTTGGGCATCGGGCTGGCAACTCGGCACTGTAAAAATCCACTGCCAATCATGAGCGGACCGGAGTTCTGCTGTGGCAACCCCTAACCAGGAAAAGCCGAAAGTCTTAATATATGGTATGTGAAATTTCATACCATAAAATTGTTTGTTACTTGTATTTTAAGGCACCATGCACATGCCCCACACTTAAACATATCATGCATACTATGACTATTCATAAACTGTTTCTTCTTAAATATATCTTTAAATTCATTCCCTTTCTGTAGGTAATAATGGGTCTTTCACCTATTATTTTCTAATGTTAGAGTTATATGTTAATATAGGCCAGTTCTTTTCAAATATGGCCTTAACTTTCTAAAGTCTTCATTAAATGTAATGGTTAAAGATCTTGAAAACTGGAAGACTTGTTCAGTACCATACTTTTGCGTGTCTATAGTTATACCAGGCTCTACCATAGGATAAACAACCTCACTTATTTAAGGATGACGTGAAAGGGAGATATGTCACCACAATTCACAGGAAAGAGACTTATTCTGTTTCCTAAACTACATTAGTTCACTTCGCCAGCACCAAAAAAGGTCTGTAGTGAAGGGACAGTTAGTTAGGGCAGCTCGAATGGTCACCAGACACAAAGATTTTATTCAGGAATGTAATACCTTATGCTTGATGTTCCTTAAAAGAGCCTACCCTGTAGAATTAGTCGATGAATTGATTCAGGAAGTCATAAGGAAAAGAATGAATGGACATTTTCAGCCCATTCTGGGAGATGAATGTCACTCTACAGATGCAATAGCAGAAGAGGTTGTTTGTCCTATGGTAGATAGCCTGGTATAACTATAGACATGCAAAAATATGGTACTGAATAAGTCTTTGATTTTTCAAGATCTTTAACCATTACATTTAGTGAAGACTTTAGAAAGTTAAGGTCCATATTTGAAAAGAACTGGCCTATATTAACAGATGAATCTAACATTAGAAAACAAATAGCTGAAAGACCCATTATTACCTACATAAAGGGAATGAATTTTAAAGACATATTTAAGGAGAAACAGTTTATGAATAGTCATAGTACGCATAGTATGTTTAAGTGCGGGGCATGTGCATGGTGCCTTAAAATACAAGTAAAAAACAATTTTATGGTACGAAATTTCACATACCATATAAAGGGAAAATATAACTGCAATTCAAAAGCAGTGTACTTAGCATAGTGTGACTCATGCCCAGCCTTTTACACTGATAAACCGGAGAGGAAATTTAGTCAACGGATTTATGAGCATGACT
This sequence comes from Protopterus annectens, assembly GCF_019279795.1. Lineage (NCBI taxonomy): Eukaryota > Metazoa > Chordata > Ceratodontiformes > Protopteridae > Protopterus > Protopterus annectens. The sequence goes on from NC_056731.1 coordinate 1,139,112,849, forward strand.
ATGCTATAAGAAAACATAACTTAAATAATGCCTTAGCTAAACATATTTGTGACAATTAGGAACATCGGTTTAGTTTTTTTAGTCATTGATCAGGTTGAAATTAATGACAAAAAACCATGGGGGCTACTATTAGAATCTAAGGAACTTAGATGGCAAATCTGTTTACAGGCTGACAGTTGGCCGGGGATAAATGAGCATAGCTCCATCACCCCAGTGCTAAGGTTAAAAGCATTGGAGAGAAAAAAACTTTAGCACTATATAGTCATTATATTTTATACACAAGGTTTCAGTAATGCTTATTCAGTATTTTATTTTATTAAGCTTTTTTCCATTAGAAAGTACACACATATACACATATACAATTTTTTGGGTTTTATTGTGTATATGGTACCTTTTAGGCAGGCTATGGTGGTGGGTTCATTGATTGATTTGCATTTTTTTCATCCAATGAATTTGAACTGTTTGAGTATATAAGAAAATGATGTAAAGAACATGGTGTCTGATGAAGTTTAATACTTTATTAAACAAAAGCACTTACCAGTTATTTTATCAGTGTTTTTATCACTTAATAAAATGATTTTATTGTTCCACTGCTTCCTTCGATCACTCTGGAATGCTGTTGGAGTGTGTTTGGGAGACTAGTTCACTACTTTGTTTTTTTTTATTATATAGAAGTGTGACAGAAGGAGATACTGCCAGCACAACTGTCTGGAATTTTGTAAATAATCATATGTCATTTGTGAATATCAACATGATTCATATGCTTGTCTTACAAATGTATTTGAGCTGTATGTTATATGTATATTAAACTGCTGGTACAGAAGTGTGTGTTGAACAAGGTTTGTACAGTACTGAGCCTAGATGTGTGACCACAGTGTTCCCTGCTGGATTAGATCAGAAATGTATATAAACTATTGTACCTGTGTAAATGTATATGTTTTAACAGTGGGAACTAGAACATAGAGGGTTAACTTGCAAAACTTCAAGAAAATAGTTTAAATTAAATTGTTTTATGAATATGCTATTAAAGTTCCAGCAGCAATATTTGAGATATAAATTTAAGAACTCTCTGAGAGAGAGAGAGAGAGAGAGAGAGAGAGAGAGAGAGAGAGCGAGCGACAGGGCAGTTTGTATTTTGTCTTTGATCTAACAAGAACATCCACTCACCACCTCTGCACTTGCCTTGCTGTAAGTAAGTTAACTAGGGTACAGTAATTTCTTTTAGATATAGTTAGGAATATAATAAAGATTAGTTTAGATGTTTTCTGCCAAGGCCTTCAACACCATCCCCCACTCTGGAATCATAGATAAACTTACTAAGCTGGTCATTAATCCCTACATCACTCGATGGGTTGCCAATTGGCTTACTGACAGAACCCACACTGTAAAAGTAGCCAACTCCAAATCCAGCTCCAGACAAGTGACAAGTGGAGTACCTCAGGGTTCAGTGCTGGGACCGCTCTTGTTTGGCATCTACTTCTCTGAAGTATAGGCCAACACCAAGGGACTCTGGCTAACAAAGTTCTCAGATGACTGCAAACTGGGAGCCATTATTGAATCCCCAAATGATGTGGATATTCTACAAAAGGGCTTTACAGAAACAGATGCTTGGTGCCAGAGCCATGGGCTCAAGCTCAGTGCCAAGAAATGTATAGTTATCTCCATTGGGAAAAACCATATACCCATGAATTACCACATAGATGGCAGTACACTAAACACCAAAAGTGAGATAAGAGACTTAGGGACACAGGTGGACAGTCTTCTCACCTTCGATAACCACATCGCCACAACAGTCAGGAAATCCTTCTATGTGGCACACCTTGTCACCAAGGGCTTTTCATCCAGAAAAAATGAGGTCATTGTCCCACTGTACTCATCCCTCATTAGACCCATTATAGAATACAATGCCCCATTTGGTATGTACCTCTCAAGACATCTGCAACAACTGAAATGGCCGCAGAAATACCTCACTAAAAGAATCAAAGGTCTAAAGCAGATGCCCTGTTCTGACCCTCTAAAAAAACTCCAGCTATACTCTGTCACATATCATCTACTCAGAGGCGATCTTTGCGTAACATACAAGGCCATGTCAGACCCAGAGCTGTTGGATATGCTACACTTAAAGAAATCCCAATCCCTCAGAACCACATGCTCCAGGGATCTAAACTTTGTCATCACAATGAACAAAACATGCTGGAGGGATAGGTTCCTGACCCACACACTCCCCAGACTCTGGAATAGACTGCCCATACACGTCAAGCAGAGAGCCTCTTTGGTCCTCTTCAAAAGGAACCTTGATGATTGGATGGGAGATAGGAAATTCACCCCGGAGATCACGTCAGTTGCCCTGCCAGATAGGGGTCCAGGAAGTAAATATTGTGGGAAGAAATAGCCAGGGAATTCTTATGGCCAGGCTTGTATAAGCCCTAGGGCAGATAGCGTAGTGCCAACCTATGAACCTACCAACTATGTATATATTTGGGACTGTCCTGCAATGTTCTTTTAAATATTTCCTGTGATTTCGAACTCTGAAGTTACTGTGATGATTTATTGAGTATTTTCTTCTTCTTTTATTATTTATTATTAAATATATTTAAACCTATCTTTGTGGCTGATATTTGTGAGACATATTTAAGCTCTTAGAGTAGTTGCATATCTATTTGGTGACACTGTACAAGCCACTCCTAATAGCCTGCTCTTAGTCAAACTACCATTTGAATTAATAGTAACATTACACAGTAGGATTGGACACCCTTTGCTAAGGGCCTTAAAGTAGCTGATAAGAGGTTCTGGTGGCAGTGAAAACTACCTTATAGACTGGGCAGAAGGGGGCATAGCTAAAAAAACTGTGTCAGCCTTGCCCAGGGGTGTGTGTGTATGTGTAGAACAAATCTCCAATAGTGGGTGTGTGTCAGCTACTTGGTCCAGAACCCAAAGCACTGGTTGGACAGAGAGAGTGTTATAGGACTTGGCTTTTAACCCTGGCTAAGGACTCAACTCTATAGCTGTGCCAGTGAGGAGTCTTATTGGAGATATATAGAAAGAGGGAGAAACCAGCTCCAGACTAACTGTGGTCTCTGTGTGTTCTTAAGGGAAATTGCACTTTATTGTGTGTGTACTTGTCATTCCTCCCAGTGTGTATGTCCCCTACTGTTGCCAGTGGTGAGAATTGAGGCTCCTTGATTACTGGGCCAGTGCAGCAGTCTCACAAATGTAAACATCGATAACCATAAATATAATACTAGCTTGTTTGTCTGGTGCTGTACAGAACAGTTATTCTGCAAACAACAGTCTGCCACTAGGGAGATTAACTTTCTGTTCTGACATTATCCAAGATGGAGAGGTATTTGCAAATCCATCCCTCAGGTATGTAGTATGTTTCTCTTTGATAAAGCTAGTTAATTATTTTATAAGTTTGCTGAGCTACCCTGACTAAGTTTTTCAATGATCATCCAATCCACTTGCTGAATTTTAGTCTTTGAACTGTAAATACTTCTTAACGTACATCAGAATGGTAAGGCAAAACAGTATTACCCAGGCACGGTGCTAAATACTTATACTACTACTGACTGAGCATAAGAGAAGTGCCCCTTTGCTGGCTATGCCTCCTCCTAAAGACACAAGCTACTGTGTGCTGCTGAACTGTTACGTAAGACTGTCAGCATGCCCCCCCAAAAAATAAAATGCTCTATACGAAAGCTGTAGCTCTCTGCCTACCAGGCTGACAGCTATCTTATTTTGTGTCTAAGAGGCAATGGCTGAATGTTTAGAATGACATAAGTGAAAATACTATAGACATGAGAAGAGAGAGCCAGAGATGTGCTAGACAGTAACAGAGGTAATAACTGCTTCTAGAAAATTAAAAAAATATATTCTGACATCTTAAAGACCCCAATTCAATGTCATTCAAAGAAGAAATACTCACATACAAATACAGCACTCAGCTAAGAGAGAAAAAGGTATCGTATCTGAGAATGTAAACAATTCTTTAGATACCATTAAGAATGAGTCTTGCTCAGACTTTCAAACTCTTAACAGAAATTACATCTATTACAGATATTTTAGTATAGAATAAGTACAGATGATTCATTGTTACAGCCAGAATATCTAAACCTATGCAGTCTATCCATTTAGCAGTTTTTGTAATATTCCCCTTAGTGACACCTGTATAAAAGACTATATTAGTGCCCTGGTGACACTTTAAGCTTGCTGATTATTAATATTATTATTTTTATTATCATTATGCTTATAACTGATTGGTTGTGGAGAAGCATGTTAAATGGAAATAGTATCAAACTATCAAGAATATCATCTGATGCTGCAAGCATTATGAGGCAATCTGATTTTCAGCTGTGAGGCCAAACAAGTTAATGAAAACAAGAGAAGAACTTAACCTAATGAAGAATGCTTATAAAGTGGGATGGGGTCCCACATATCTGTATAATGTCTTTGAAATGCTAAAGTAATTGTGAAAATACCATCTAAAACTTTCACCTGATGCTCAGACGTTTGTTAACAGAAAAGTATTTTGCAAGGTGCAGCTGAGGTAATCAGGATACATTGAGGTGACCAAATGTAGATGTTTCTGTGGCTCTTGTGTGCCAACATGGATTTATAAGGCAAGCAAACCCAAGGAAGGTGAATTTTGACAACAGTCAGGGGTGTAGTCAGAGTTCTGAAAATGTAAACCAATTTAAACACAAAAATATGCCACCTTCCAGATGGTTGCTTCACATGCACATGCACACGCACACATTCACATCACATACATACCCTTGATAATGTATGTTTTTGGAATGCATGCTGAATGATCTTCCAATACAGCTACATTTGGTAAATAATTCATTCAGTAATCTAGAAAAAATATGGTGATGACAGAGGGACACCCAAATGAAAGATCATTCCTGTAATTGCAAAGTATGGATTCTAAAAAATAAATAAATAAAAATAAATAAAGCTCAAAATATCATACTCCAGTGTGTACTTGACATTTGCCTATCAATGCCCTTAATAAGGTTTATAGTAGGAAGAAACCCAACAATAAAGAGTACTAACTGTAGAGTCTAAAATAAAATTGTATAACTGCTTGATTGTACGGCTTCAAGAAAGTATATAAAAGATGGCATAGAAGATTAAAAGAAAGAACCACCAAAAATTGCTATCTAAGACTTATGATACAGCAGGAGACAGAAGTACTGGTCTGGTGGCCTGCATTTGAGACAGCAGTTGAAGAAAAGCTCAGAGAACCTGTCACATTAAAACAAAGTCAATAACTTGATTTTTGAAATGCTAAGTCATTTTGGCAGCTTGAAAGGCCTTATAATTCTCCAATCAAATTTGGCCTTAGTTGTTCACCATGACTTGTTGCTCCACAATATTTTTTTTTACTTTTTATTTATTCTTTGTTGATTGGGTTAGTCCCACTAGGCTGGTGGCCTCTTTTCAGGACAGACCCCAGGTGATATTTATACTACTGGAGGAAATGTCAACAGGGCAACAGGGAATCTTCCTAATTTTTGACAGGTGCCGTGGGTTCTTTTACATCCACTTGATCTACCACCAACTCAAGCAGACTGGACTTAGGTTTAATGTCTCATCCAGAGGATGACACACTCAGGGGTGTAGCATCCCCTAATGCTGCACTGTAGTGTCAGCAATCCAATCACTGGGAGTGGGAAGACAACCTGCAGCCTTCTGGTCTGCCAGCATCCATATTCTTTCAGTGACAGTATACTCTACTCTTTGCCCAGCTCCCTATTTGGCAAATGACAGGTGATAAGCACAAGCTAAGAAGTTCAAGGCACAAACTTTGCTCAGATGAATTTGAGAATGCATCGGCATAAACTACATAGAAGTCATTCATAATACTTCCAAATGCACTGCCATTCCTAAGTCTTTCACCCTTAAATGTACACAAGAGAACTATCAGGCGATGGCAAACAGCTGCTCTGATGCCACACCATTGACCAGTCTCAGCTATATTGATGTTAGGCATTTGCATAGCTCACTGTGGGAAACAGTAAGGCAAGCTGAATGATTGATGGAGTCATGTAAAATGTAAACATTACTTGCATAAAATGGATGATCAGGTCACAGTAATCAATTTAAAAAAAATGGGTAAGGGTCCTTTTCTTTCATTTTTATATATGTGTTACAGAATACTAGGGATAGCTAGGGTACATCTGAGCAGCTGTTTCAAGTGAGGGGGCACAGGAAACACCTGCCATAGCTCTATGGTTCTGCTGCCCTTGACCATAGTTAGTACACTTTTCCTTAAGAAATCATTGTTTAATCTTTGAGATTACAGTATTTGTCTTCCATAAAAATTATGATCCTTCTTGCTAGAATTAAATTTTCACAATATATTGTGAGCAGTGTATACCCTGAAGCTTGTTTTCAACAAAAGGCATGACGAGATGAGGGCCTCTTGAGATTAACAGCTGTATCATATAGTAATATAATCAGATATAGAAAAGTGACTTAATTTCTTATATACCAGGCAGCCCAGAGTATGCAGAGGTGTCATTTTACAATGTGACGTGGGTACTGGTCTAGCTAGGTGACTTGCATACAGATGAAACATAAACATGTGGAAGTTTGCCAAATTATATAATTTTCAGTATGATAATCTTATTTATAACTTACTGCCAATCAAAAAATGCTAAAATAAGTAAATAAACTGAAAAAGTAAACAGTTATATACATGCAAGCACTTATTTGTGAATAAAAAGATGCAGGTGTGTGTGTGTGTGTGTGTGTGTGTGTGTGTGTGTGTGTGTGTGTGTGTGTGTGTGTGTGTGTGTGTGTGGAGAGGGTATGTGGCAAAAAAGGAACATTGTTTAATTAATTTGTAATAGCTAGCATTGAAATATTATTTCTGCTGTCTCCCCTATAGCACTTCACTGGATTAAGAAGTGTATTTGGTGGAAACAAACAAACAAATAAACAAGGGTAATTGGGAATGAATGGATTCATGAATGATTCTATTGCACTGCCTCATGGAATGATTTTTTGCTGCCTGTAGATAATAGTGTGGGATGATTACTTTAGTTGCTGAAGAGTTATATTTCTACATTTTGAAAGATATTTTTTCACTATTTCACAGAGTTATTTGTTTCATATAAGTAACAGCCATGCCTGTCACAGACAATTAGTGCAGTTGCTGAATATTTATTTTTATATGTGTGTGTGTGTGTTTTACATTATGAACATCACATTTACATGGAGTGTGTGTTTTAAAGATAAGTATAATGCAGCATGTCATATGTGTTTTATTATGAATTTTAATACACTTGAGATTAAAGATGTGTCCATTGGCCAAACATGCTTTACATGCCAATGCAGTGCTCAATAAATCCCACTGAGTTTTGCTTAAACATGCACGTTTTGGCAGTCAGTATGGGGAGAAGCAAAAGAGTAATTTTATTAGAGCTGGTACTGCAACACACACAGGAGTGCATGCATGCACACACACACATAGTCAACTCGTTTTCTCTCGGCTTTAAGACCAAATAGCATTTTCTCTGTTGAAGCATAAATACATACTTCCATCTTCTCACAAGAGTGATCTTATCTGATTTGCAGTAGGGAATTGCTGTAATTCAAGTTTATGGAAACTGAGACTTCCTATATTAGCAATGAGAAAATCAGACAGCAGAAATCAGTGGACAAGGAACTCCTTCATCTCTGTGCTTTTCTCTCTCTCCTTCCTTCTTTCCTCTTTCCCATGATATCAGTGTTTCTCAATTGCTCAGTATCTCTCTCTGCCTGCCTCAGTACATGTATGTTTGTGTGTGTGTGTGTGTGTGTGTGTGTGTGTGTGTGTGTGTGTGTGTGTGTGTGTGTGTGTGTGTGTGTGTGTGTGTGTGTGTGTGTGTGTGTGTGTGTGTGTGTGTGTGTGTGTGTGTGTGTGTGTGTGTGTGTGTGTGTGTGTGTGTGTGTGTGTGTGTGTGTGTGTGTGTGTGTGTGTGTGTGTGTGTGTGTGTGTGTGTGTAAAGATTAAGGCTATGAAATGTTAACAAGCTTTGTCTCGTAGTCTTTGCCTACTGCATAGCTTTAAGGAAATGTGTTGTCTTATATGTGACACACACACCCCTGTATCTTTATATGTGCATGAGTAAGCCTTTGCAAATATATAACAGCTAACTTTTTGTTTCTTGTTTTAAGCATGTATTCAGGATACCACCTTAAATGAGAGGTATCCCAGGCCCAACCTACAGGGAAGAGACTTCAGGTGGTTCCAAGAGATATATTCCAGTGATTATGTATCTCAGTTAGTCTGGGAATGTTTAGGGATTTTATAGGATGTGCTGGGGACTGTAGGTAATGATAAAGAAATCTGGCGTGACCTGCACAGCTTGTTGCCTCTATGACCCTCACTGGGAAAGTGGTTTAGAAAATGGTTGGATAGTTGCCTGCATCTCTAAAAAGTAAACATTTAGAGTTTTCACTTCAGTTAACTAGAGAGAATGAGGCCAATCATCTTTAGTGAACTCAATCAAAATCATTAGCAGAAGATGTTGAAAATAGTAAGCTACGATAATATGTTGCTCTTTTCAACAGCATTTGACTCACTAACCCTGAACTTATCACACAGGCAATTGTCAATGCCTTTTTACATGAGGAGCAAAGCAATGCAAGCCCCCTATGCAAGGTGGGTTCTTCACTGTTTGTGCTCCTTTGACTAGCATAACATTCTCTGAAGTTGCAAAAACCTCAAATATGTTATGATTGCCTGTTTAATACTTTAAGCTTGCTCAAGCAGGTATCCCTGAAAAAATAACTTATCTAAACTACAGAATACCATTCTGCATTTGCATTATAGAGTTCTGATGCTGGGTTTACTGAAAAAATACTTTGCTTAAAATGTACCAAATTAATTAACATTTCAGAACCTTCCTGAGAGAATTGCCATATTTTCTTGGTCACCCAAGGAAAAAAACACAACTAACAGATGAAACTACTTCATCAAAAGCAAGATGCTAGGTAATATCAGTTATAGATGTACTTTTCAGATGTTCACTCTTGTGTTTCTAGGATTTAATGATGAATACAGCGAATTATAGTGGCAGACTAGGTTACAAGCCCATGTATTTCCAAGATTGAATGATGCAGTATATATTAATTGCTGATTAAAAATGAGGGACTTAAGATTAAATAAATTACTTTTAATTAATTAATTAATATATTTTATGTATGTATTTATGTAATTTATTCTTATTTATTTCTTATTTATTTATATATACATATTTTTAATATATATGCTTTATATCTTATTCATAAGTTTATATTTTCAGTATGTGGTACTTGTACATGTTACTTATGTGGATGTGACTTTAAATTAGGTGTCACCAGGGGTTAGTAAGGATTCTGAGCATGTCCTTAGGGGCATGCTGTGTAACATCCGGCTGGGGCGTTTTACTGCTTTGAGCCTACCCAAATTGCTCCCCCCAGGTGTGTGCTGTAGCATATCATAGAAGGCTTCCAGGCCTCTGCCAGAATGCTCCAATCACTTTTTGCACCCATGTAAACTTCTTCCTTGCCCATCCTTCTTGCTACTCAGTCAGTCACCCACGTCTTTAATCAAAGCCAGCTCAACTGGGTGTAGTCAGGGCTTTATCCCTGTATAACACTGGAGTGGCTTGAATTGTGATTTTTATGATTTGTTTTAACATTGTGCAATACTTTACTTTGTGAGCAAGTGTAACAGCCTTTGTCTATTCTAAAATATCTTCTGGTTGATACAATATATAATACAATATATAAATGTAGACCTATACATTCTAGGTTGTTTCAGGTCATTGGTGTGTGTGTGTGTGTGTGTGTGTGTGTGTGTGTGTGTGTGTGTGTGTGTGTGTGTGTGTGTGTGTGTGTGTATATGTGTGCTTGTCTGTCTACGTTTTTTGTAGGCAGGAATTCTTTCTCATGTTGCCTAGGGCCTGCTTTCTTGCCTTTTTATTTGTTTTCTTTTCTTGAATAAACATTTTTCAATTACAGCAAAAAAATCGTCAGCTCTTATCCCTCACTCATTTGTAATTATAATGCAGTTATTTACTGGCTAGTGCAACTTATGCACACCTGTCATTAATGTAAAGGTAACCAGGTTTGTTAACACTATACCATCTGTTTTCACAGTGTTTTCTAGTAGTCATTTACATAAATGACCAATATCCTTAACTTACCATAACCTTCTCTGGTCATTTTAAATCTAATCATGTGACATATCAACGGTAAGGGTTTCTCCAAATTACATTTCATGTTACAGCATTTACAAGCTGTATCTCTAAGAATAATTGCTATCATTATGGAGTACTTTGATTACATCTATATATAAAACCATGTATCTGTGAACTCACAAGATTGAAAATAAGATGCTACGACGTATGCAGACATACTAGCCTGGTGATAAATTGTCCTGTCTCCCAATTAGCCTATCATGACTATGTCCTTGACTTTACATTATAGACAATGCATTGAGAGGAGTATGTCTCTTACCCTTCTTTCATTGGGTCTATTTCATTTTGTCACCGAATAACATTGTCGAAACCCACATGGTCAAGACCACATGATCGACAATTCAGTTTGTCAAAGGTTTGGACTGAGAATTTGGTACAGTGGGGACTGAGGAATGTACCCTTTTCCTCACTGTAGTGCAATCGCAAAGTTGGTATATATATATATATATATATATATATATATATATATATATATATATATATATAATTATCATGGGGTGTGGGGGGTTGTCACCTTGCAAAAACATTGTTTTCTTGTTGTTTCCATTGATCAACAAACTGGACTCTTGATCATTTGGTCTCGACCATGTGGGTTTTGACAATGTCATTTGTTGATCAATTGAAATAGATCTCTTTTATTTACAGCCAGTTTTACCCAGTAGCAAACCTTGTGGATCCTCTAGCCTGTCATCAGAAGGGGATCTCAAACTCTTATTTTTATATGTTCATTAATAGTAGATCAAATGGAAAAACAAGCTTATACAACACTTGATAATAAGTAAAATAGTTCACATTGATTTTAATGTGCTAAATAATCCTAAAGACTATCAGTATTCTGTTACTTTAAAATTCATTCATATATCTGGTTGCACTGAAAATAAATTCAAATGTTAGTGCAGAGAACAAACTTAATAAAATAGGTTAATGTAGTCAAACAACAGGTTCACAGTTTGACTAAATCTGCTATGTTTCCCCATGGACTACTTTTAACTTTGATGGAGACCTCCTAGTATAGTTATCTGCTGCAGCTATTCATATGCATATCTCAGTATGCAGAAATTGAAGAAAAATTAAATTCAGTTTGACAGTACATTGACCAACCTTGGTTTAGTGGGGCCCTATGATTTTGTTAACCCATACTGACTGACTTAGTAAACCTGCTGTGTGAATATTTTCTCCACAAGAGATGATACCCACACCTGATTCTATTAATTACAAAGGGGGATGGGATACCTTTAATGCTGGTGAGACTCTTGTGACTTCAGTAAGAATGCAGGGTCCTCACTTAATGCCATTATGGCTATCTTGTCTTCATTAATTCTGCTGTAGATCACACTGACTGCTGATGCAGTTTGGGCATTAGGCACTTTGTTAACATTATTGAGCCTCCTGATTCTGTTTGATTTGTCTTTATACCTGCTAAGAGCCACAGGGACCAACTCTGTTGGGACCTCCTGACTCAGTCTGGTAGAAATTTAAGTTAATCCCATTAAGGATCTGACTAGCTCCATAATCCCAACAGAAATGTGACCATTCTGTAATCAAAAGTCACAAGTACAGTCCCAAAAGAGATACATTTCAAACAACACAAAACTGAAACTGCACAAATTATTAAAAACTACTATGTCGGGGTGAGGTGAACTTTGCCTGTCATGTATCCTCCAACATGGAGGCTGTGCCCCACATTCCTATAACTTATATATTCTAACTCTGAGACTGATGTATTTTGGTGTAAGGATGAACTCCATGATAAACCACATTCTATGTCTTTTAATGCAAATAACAAGAATTATGCAGTAGCGATTGCATATTAGTGTGTTGATCCATAATGAGTCACAATTAAGCCTGGTGCTCAGTCTGACTGTATTCATTCTGCAGTGGACTGGTAGAATTGGGTGCCAAAAGTTCATTTAGCCTCTTGAAAAGTCTTTACCCTCTACAGCACTGTTGAAAGTTGGCTGAGCTAATTGTTGTTGTTAAGATTTGTTAATCTGTTTATTCTCTTATGGCACATGATTACTTTATTCATGTTGTGGTTATGCTAATTTGGTTAATTCTTCTGTTGTCTCTGTGACTCTGTTAATTTGGCTAGGGAAGTCTGATTATGTTAGTTATGTTAGGGTCCCCCAAAACCATAAAGCTGACCCTGCTACACTGTTATAAATTTAATTTGGGGACTCACTATTGTGAAACAATTGTTTGGCTGACCTAATCAGAAAGTTAACAAAAGAGATTTGTTTTCATTTACTTATTTGTAGCTAAGCTAATAAATGCCTTATTTTGTCTGTATGAATAAAAATGATCACAAAATGATTATTGGTACTAACATCATGAACTGCACTGAAGAGGGAATTAGCTAAGGTCAAAAGCTTATGCTTTATGACTATTTTGTACAACTCTAAAATCAAGATAGTTTACATTATGTATGTTAACATATTAAATAATATTTTGGCTATTGAATATAGTACTTTTATGTGGGGGAAGCTAAGTCATTGCATATCAGTCTTCAAAATCTTTTTGTCACTTTATTTTATATACATATCAGTATGGTGTATATAGCATAATTTATTTCTTATCCTGATTATGCATGTATATGCTGAACAGAAAGTTGTATGCCAGATTATTAAATCTTTGTTTACCTTGTGCAGGTATGACTACCTGTAAGAATGTTTTGAGCAGACTATGGGACTGTATAGGGAGAATAGATCTTTTTAAAGACTGGTACGAATAAGAATAATGGTGGAGTGACTACACTGACGTAATATGGGAAAGTATATCAGTATTGTAACCAAATTCAATTTTTTATCTCAGCTGTTTGACAGACATCTTCACTGAGTGACACTGACCTACAGCGATTAGCCGTGTATACGCAATGAAGGGCAGAACTGTGGGCCACTTGTTAAAACATCGCTTACCTTGTACATAAATGGCTCTGTGAATGATTGATTGCTTGAAAAATCAAGCTGGGTTGCCTGGTGCTGGTATGAATAACAGTATGAGCAAACCTTGTTTTTTCCAGTGGATTTTATTTTATTAACGTTTAACCATGTAAACTAATGAGACTTGGTAGTCTCTTTTAAGAAGAGACCTGTAAATATTGTCTGGCTAAGTGACTTGCTTAGCATTGTTCAGTAGATAAACAGAAACTGAAGGATTCAAACCCATGACCAGTAGTTGGCAGTTGTTATCAGCTCATAGCCTTAGTCATCTGTATTAAAATGTCAGACCAGCTAGGCATTGGTAAGAGTGATGATTGTATTAATGGCCAGCTTGGGATTGGTTCCTCTGGTGTGGTACAGACATTTGTACAACACTGTAGCTACAGGTCAGTATTTGTGCACAGGTTTGGGATGTCTGAGAGACACCTTAAGTAACAAGATATACAGATACTTGGGAAAAGGACAAAGTGGTTCATAAGAGGCAGGAGGGGAAGAAAGGATGTTGGGAAGAGTCACTGAATAATCAGGGTCACTAAAGTGAGGAAATGATTGGAAGGCTGTGACAGCACATACCCTGCTATGGGGTATCTGGCTTTCTGTTATATGTGTTTTAAACACCTTTATTAAATTATCACTTAAGCCATAGACACGCATACATTAATAGCAAAGAAAACTAAACATATATTTTTCATTTGCATACATTATACATCACATATGCTTTCTTTCTTTGTAAATGTCATCAATCCAACATCATATAAATTACTCAATTCCTGCCTTCCCTTAAACCCGACTCCTCCTCCTGAACATTATTCTGCATGTATTGTTTCCACAATTTCCATTTATTTCTATGTAATTTGCTCCATCCTTTTTTGAAAGATTCCTCTTCCAGTTCTTTTAACTCTTTTACAATATTCACTACTTCAAATACAGCCAGTTTTGACATGGAGTTCCATTTTCTAGTAATTGCTTTTTTGGCAGCCAACAGAATTAAACTTAATGAGCCCTTACCGTGTCTAGGCATTTCAAATCCTGGGCCTTAGCTCAAAATAATTATTCCCTTAGTCATAGCCATTTGTTCCCCCAATATTTCTAGCAGTGTTCTCTATGGAATTTTTAAAATCTGCAAACTCATTATACTCCCAAAAACATGTTCCTAGTTATTTCTTTCTTCTCCATCACACCTCTAACATTTTCTTTCTATCTGAGGAAAAGTTCTTTGAAGCCTGCTTGGGGTATAAAAATACCTATGCAAATACTTCCAAGCAAAAATTCTAAACCTTCTGGACTTTGTAGGATACTTGGAGCCATACATATGTCCTCCCATTGTTTCCCTGTAAATTTATTTTCCAATCTCTCTTCCCAATCTTTTCTAACCTCCCGTGATTGATTCTTATAGTTATTGTGCAATATTTTATATGCCCTACTAATTTTCTCTTTATTTTATAGCAGTTTCTGTTCTAGATTCAGCTAAAAACTCTACCAGAGCAGGTCCTTAACTTAAGATTCTCCTACCCATTTCTCTCTGCCTGTACTCTGATATCAGTCCATGGTAAGGAAGGTAGTATCTAACTTGTAATCCAAACCTCTTTTTGACCTCATTCCCCTCTAATTGCTTTTCTGTCTCTAGTAATTTTCTCCCAATAACTTGGCTCTTTGCCAGTTGTCTTCAATAAATTCCAGCCCCCTCTTTCCTATTCTCTGCATCCTGGGTTCCCAACACATATTTGAAGACCATGAATGCAAGAAATTAAGTGCAATTACAGGGAAATGAACACCAACCCCCAAACTGCTGTATCATAGAGTATTTCTTCTTCTCTGAGGCACAGCAGTCTTACAGTTGGCATATATAAGCAGCAGGTGTGTGGGTGCAAAAAATGATTTAAATGTGTGTGACTTTTAAAGTGCACTGTGATTGTGTTATACTGCACTTAACATTTTCATAGTCCTGGGACTCACATTATCAAGTCTCAAACTTCCAAAGGAAATGGGATACCCAGGATGAGTGTTGTCGGGGTTGTACAAAATTTTAACACTAGCCTGTTTTACTACATGTAGTAAAATACTGCCATTGTTTTGCTACATGTCTGAGAAGTAAAGCCTTCTTGTTGTCCTGAATTACTGGTACAACTTAAGTGTTTTAGTTAATTCTCTGAACTTCCCAAATATAGATCCCACATTGAAATAATGTCATTGCTTGCTAAAATTTCTATTATTCTACGTGGGTGGTTGCTACTTGTTCCCTGCATTTTACCCTTGTCAATGCCTAACTTTTTCAGTTTTATGTGTAATGTGGTTGTGTTGCATTAATTCCTTTTATTACAGATTTACATGTATTACTGATATAACACAAATAAGACAGTCTATTGTATTTGCACATGTATTGGTCTGCACAAGTAATTCTATTTCTAGTCATTATTGGGTGAAATCTGTACTGCCAAGCAGTACATGCTATTGTGATTAGTGCAGAATTATAACCTTTTTTTGTAAATTTTTACTGTCTAAGCCATTTTGGAAATATGAGACATACATGGGAATGGCTCACAGGATATGTACATTCTCTTAGTAACCAATCAAATAAAATGCTTTTGGACTTTAAATAAAATTACATAGTATAGATATTTCATTAATACACATTGTTTTCACTTATATTGCAGTATCTGCTCAGGGATGTGAAGGACAGTTTAACATTTGTAGTACTTTGCCTTATTAGACCATTTAGATTAAGAGAAGTAACAACCTGAGTAATGTACAATATTCTATAACTAATGTCTTATTTTCAGTTATATAGTTCTTTTCTTCATACTGCACTTTCCTTAGTTGCCAAATAAGGGAAAATGAAAAGCTCACTATGTATGAGCCCCTGTGCTCCAATATGTTTTTAATTGTTTTCAATTAGCCTCTTTCACCTCTTAACCACTTAAAAGAGGCAATGCCTAAGGAAAGTGGTCCCTGATGCATTTTGATTGGCAGCTCTGGACTGAGGGCTTTATGCTATGCATATATGGAAGATAACTGACTTCAGGCAACAGCATTTAGTAGTCTTTCTTGATTTTTTTTTCTTTCACTTGGGTCTCTTGGGTCTGAGTCACTGCAGTTCTGGGTCATTCTGGAGTCGAAGCTGACAATTTCAAGATAACATGTCTCTGACAGACTCAAGAGGCACTTTGGCTGCCAAAGTAAAGTATTCTGAGAGTTTCTTTTACTGGTAATTGTTTTTTGCTGTCCATGAATAGCTGGGGAGATTACCACGGCCTCTTACTGTATATGGATTGCATAACACCCTACATCAGCAAAGATGGCGAAGCTTAACTTTTTTTTCACTGTATTGCAAGGAACAGATAGAATTATACATGAAAACCATAATTTAAACTTATTTCATCTGAAAAATAATTAAATGAATTTGAATCAAAATGTTATTTTAGTAAAGTTTTTGAGTAATCTTGATGATGGAACTAGGACAAATCATATACAGAAGCCACAACATACTGCCAGACTCTACATGCTCTATTAACACTTCAGTAACTTGTGTATTTTTCTTTACAGATTGTCGTATTTGTTAGATATCAACCATTTAAAATATTGATGTTGGTTTGGGAAATAAATGTTTTTTCTTTTTTTTCTTTCCTTTACAAAATTAGAAGACACAGAGTCAATAGTGCTTTGAGGACATTTTTCATGAGTGAATTTTAAACTCGTTGACTGATACATAGAAAACAACATACATAAGATACACACTGGGTTGCAGCGCTAATACTTATTTTTCTACTTATTTTTCTTTACTAACTCATAATGAATATATATTATTTTGTATCAACCAATAAACATCCATGTCATGAAACCTTAGTCAGCCATGGATTATACCATTAAGAGCTGCCACACACAATGTCTTAAAAGACTAATTTCAACATCAAAATACAGTAGAAGCAAAAATATGCCCACCTTGGTGAGTATGTTATGGAACTCCATCTTGTGTCTCATACTGTCTCCATGTTTGTTTGTTTTTTTTCCACTGCATTGTGCACTGAGCCAGTACTTAATTATTTTCACAATAAAATCTGACATTCATAAAACAAGATAAAACATGCACACTTGTAATTGATCACTCTAAATAGGTGCAGTACCATAAGCCCATTTATATCCTTCACAATCCCGCTTCTTGTCATTTCTAACTGCTATGAAGTGGGCAGTAATGAGTTATAACTTATGGACTGCAGAAAATTATGATTGCATTATTATGATTAGATACTTATGCCAAATGTCCCCTCTATTTAGTAATAATATGCTTTCCACATTCTTTCAGAATCTAATAAGTAAGTGCTGTTATTTAACATCTCTATACTTTATCTCAAAACTGCATCAGGAAAAGAGGAAGTGACAGTCACGTCCAGTCTTAATGCAACTACTTCCAGCTACCTGGGGGTAGGGGAAGATTGTTACATAGGCTTTTAATAGGAAAGGGGTGAGATCATTAGGGTTGCCATCATTTCAAATGCCCAAAGTGGGACGTTTTTGGTACAAATGTCAGATTTTGCGGGGCAAAACATACCCACGGCCAGTACAAAGGACAGAACTTCACTTTTT